>NW_015661854.1:138726-175711 GCF_001515625.1 Sinocyclocheilus rhinocerous | reverse complement strand
AATGTAAGCTTTTCCATATTCCAAGCTTTCCTGATGCACTGGTGACTTCATGTGCCTGTGCGAGTCGTGAAAATTATGAAAATAAATCTAGGAATTATTTGATTATTGGATTTTAAATCAGTGGGGTTGAGGCATCAAAAGTATCTAAGTAACTGTTTTATGGATGGTAACTGTAATATTATTACTGAAATCTTATTAGTAATTAGTTACACTACTAGTTACTGCAAAAAGTAATATTATTACAGTAACTAAGTTGTAACTAGTTACTGCCCAACACTGTACACAACATAAAACATAACATAATGCAATATACTGTATCCATTTTTATTAAATCAGAATACATTGCTGCCAGACGGTTATGGCATCTACCAGCAGGGGCTAAGAGGGCCATGCTAACCAGACAAACCCTGACCCCTTGATCAAACAAGTAACTTTAGGGCACTCTTTGTGCATGACAACAGATTCTCATGAAATTCAGTGTTTTCCAGTATTCATCTGCTTGTACCACTCCTCTCCGCATAGAGTCCTATTTCCACATTATGGAGCTGACAAAGCCCTTTGAATAAGTTATGTTCATGAATAAGATTTGTGGTGTTTGAGGTATTGTTAAACTCCAGGGAGCACCCAAAATGCCTTCTGCCAAGAAGCTAATGATAAAATGTTCACAAGCATTTTTGAAAGCGTCAGTTTTCCCATCATAATGAAAATCCAATTTTGTGGTGGTTCCCTGTCAATTAATATGCTCTTTCAAAACTGAGGAAGGTAAACCTTCTAGGTATTATACAGTACTCTTTTGCACCTCAGACTATTGTGTAAAATGTAAAAAATGTAAAAATAAATAAATAAATAAAGTCATCCGGGCTTTTCTTAAGTAAAAAGAAAGAATTATTTTCATTTCAGTAGTTATTTATACAACTGCTTCAAAATTGACTTTTTGTATTTGACATGAAGTCTATAATGTTGGTGGTAAGAGCATAAATAATTAGAAAAGTAAATAGTATGAGTCAAACCACTAAGTGCTTTGAATAATATTTAAGAATAATTAAATATGCAAATAAAAAAAATGGAAGTGATATAAATAATCTTTAGCCAACCCTTGACTGAGTTTAAAATTTCTACACAAAACATACTTAGTTTATACTGACAGAATCTTCCTCACTATAGTTTCAACAATTATAGACTAGTCTAGATTTTTCCCCCTTTCTTTGTGCCAGGTTCAAAGGCTTATGCATGAAAATTGCTTTCTTGACATAAAAATGATGAGGGCAATGCTTTAAGTGCTGTATGAATGCATGCATGTATATAAATAGCATTAAAAATACTAAGATGTCACATATATTGCACATATACAATGTACATATTTTCTTAACAATGATTGTTGATTTATTCAATGCAAACCAATTATTACATTATAAATTACTCATTGCCTACAAAAAGAAAATCTGAATTAAAAAGTGAGGTACTTATATCATAGATCTTACCTAATGATTAAAACCTTTTCTTGAGTTGTATAACATTAACTAAATAACAATAACATTGACTAAATATCTAATCATTTGTCCTGCAGAATACTTCAAATCTCACATTCTCTACAGACAGGAATTAATATGACCCTTCTCACAAACCAAACCATAAAAATTCAATTCCAAATATAAGAACAACAAATACCACTGCAAGCACTTCATTTCATCAGTATTTCATCAGTATTTATTTATTTTTGGTCAAGAGAAATTTAGCTAATTGCGAGACAATTAGGCTGCTTGTTGGTCTTATTTGAGTCATGGCCATGAAGCAAAACTCAGATAATAGTTTCATATCTGGCTTTGCCGCTGAGAGAGTGCATGAACGTGGCATCCAAACAAACCCCCCACCCACAGGGTCCTTCATTAAAGACATTGAAAGAAACTAATACAAGACAAAAACAAATTATGCCCTTCTCTCAGGATGATCGAAAAATCCAATTATAGTTATTTGAATAACTGTGATTGAGATTAACCCTTGGAGGAGCCAAATGCTAGTGCAGTCAAAATGCCAAGCTCTGTGTATCAATAGAATGCGAGTTTATACTAGCACCAAATAACATCTGACATCTGCTTGTAAAATAAAGTCTCTTAAGTGAAACTGTTTTCCCTCTTCTTTCCCCAGACAGTGAACGACACCTCCGTCTCAGTGCTCCAAAAGACCTGCTGTTCATCTAAAGAATAAACCCACTTCAATCATCTAAATGTCAACAAAGAAAAGAAAGGACACACTATCAAAAACTAATCTCATGGAAAACATGTACAGCCGTTAGAAATAAACAACCCAAGGTAGCAAACATATCTCTGGGAATAATAATAAAAAGCCCCCCCACAAGAACCGCAAAACACTTGGGTGAGGGAAGTCAAGGTTTTAATACTCCTCCGCTTTACTTTGATGATGGCGCATGAGAGAGAACCACCGGGGTAATGCTGTAACGCTCAAAAGGTTCTGTGACAGTAAAACACTATAAAAACTAAAGCAAAGCAAACTCACTAATCCTCTTTTCTCAAAGCAGCTCAGACAAAAGTGTCTGCCAATCCTTCGCATACAAATTAGCATTGTCAGTGTGGACAGGATGTAAGACGGGACTTATTAATGTCGATTGTTTGACTAGTCACATTCTGGCGGGATCCTCGAAAAAGTGTTTGGAATTTTGGCAGCAACAAGGTCTTGGGAATTGCAACTTAAGATCTCGTCAAAGAGATCACACTGCTTACTGACCTTAATCTTTCACACAACACAGAAAGAGAAAGTGACATGTCCCAAGGAGGTTTTTGCATGCCTGTGTGTAGTCTTGATGTTATCTGAGGTATTTAGAAAATGAGCCCTTGAGAGAGCTGAGGCCTCAAGGCAAATTTCTTAATTTGAAGTTTAAAAAATATGTTTAGAGCTTATGATGATGGAGCACACGATATCTGTGATTAAAGAGATGTGATTAAAGAAGCACCCATTTTAAGCCGTGCGCACACTGTACGATTTAGTCCTTTATGATTGTTGCTTGTCAGACTGTACGAACATGATCCTCATGTCACACTGTAGGATCTCAGCTGTCATTAATGTCAGACTGTACGACAGTCAAGACGTGCTAAAAACGGACCCGCGCAAGAAACATGAACTCATGACACGTTCGGTGAAGGTGAGCTGCATTACACACAGGAATGAAATGGTGGTTAACGGTGCGTGTCCACTGGCGTGGAGCAGAGAGAGCGTTTTCAGTTCATTCCTATGGAAATTCTACATAAGTTCATTTCTATGAACTTCTATATAAATGAATTAAAAGCACTCGCACTGCTCCGCTCCAGTGGACACACACCATAACAACGCAAATTCCAGCGTTAATTTTGATCATGGCTAGTCTTGAAAAACGAAGACAATCTGACGTTCGTCGTAGGAGAAGTCACACTGCAGGACCGTGCGCCAAATCTTCTGACACAGTCAGAATTTCATTGGAGGTCAAATTTGATGGCAATAGTCATTAATTGGCTGTCGGTGAACATGTCAAATAAAAGACCAAAGACTTCAGATTTTAGCCTAGGATCAGAGGAATCTTTTAGGATTTCCAAAAATTGTCTTAGGCAGCCAAATCGTGGCCAAAATCGTACAGTGTGTACCCGGCTTTATCCAAGGGAAAGAGAGAGAGAAAGAGCGAGAGGTGATTGGTTATTGGCTATAGAGGAATTAGATCAGTAACTACAGCGATAAAGCTTACAACAAAAAACATCTTCCAATATACGTTACTCAAGCATATTATAATCTGCATGTTGAAGATTCTCATTCGGAGAGTTGCAAAAAACCTTACTGGTTACCCAAACAACCCCCCTGTATGCCATTGGTCAGTTAAACAGATAGCCACGCCCCAAACTCACGCCATTGGTAGAGCCACTCTTGCTGTTGTCAGGCTGCTCAAACAAGCAGGGCAATGTTTTGATAATGCCAAAGTGTTTACACTTCTCAAGGAAATCAGCCCATAATGGCTTACTTATAGTTGTCTCTGCATATTAAGCTGGGACAGGAGAAAGTATTTTAACATCAAAACAATTACACACATTACCTTTTAAATGGGAACAGCTGTCTGTAAAATTACATTAACTTTCATAATCGTGTGAAAAAAGCATTTGTACCTGGCTGTGCTCATGACATTTAAAAACAGTTGTGCTCACAGAAATGCAGGTTCGAATCTGGCCTGCAATATGTACAAATGTCATTCCAGCTCTCTCTGTCCAGTTTTTTCTGTTGTTCTCAATGTTAAAAGGCAAAGAAAGAAAGAAAAATAAAGGGTGTACATAAATGTCTTGAATTTTTTGAAAAAATATATATCTGAAATGAAGAATACTGCATTTGTCATCACCATGACACAATCTTAAAGGGGTCATATGATGCGATTTCAATTTTTCCTATCTCTTGCTTTGTCATGCCTAGAGCTGATCCGTGCTGGTCGCTGAGGAAATACATCAACTTCGCCTTGTGGATCGCCGGATCGCTCACTCTAAAGAGGAACAACAATAATGTACATTATGTGGAAAATAATGTGTTTTTTTAACCTTAAACCGCATAAACACATTGCATTACACCAAATACACAAGATAATGTTCTTTTTAGCAACGTCATATGACCCCTTTAAGCCCAAAGTATACTGCAGTGATAACGCAAATGCTTAGTATATGTGTACAGCCAAACGCATAGCCTTTCAAACACAGGCGCTGAACGTATGGACACTAGAAAGTTTCATGCTTGGCTTGAAAGGTTAACCTCACATAACATAACAGTGAGGTTATGTCTGATAAAAATATCTCTGTCTATCTTTTAACTCCTTCACACAAGTGCTTTTCAATGCGATTGTCCATTGTTGTTGGGCCTCCAGTAGTTTATTGTTGTTCTGTCTCCTTTGTTTCTTTTTCGACTGTGAAACAACGCGCCGCCACAGTGTTGTCACCTTATAGCCGTGCACATACTATGCTCATGACAAAATTAACATCACTTGCACTGTACACATACCTTTGCATATGCATTAATATATATAGTTTTAAAATAAACAGTTAAACCAAAAACTAAATGACTTTCTGTCCTCTGGTGGGTTGTATGAGGAACAGATCAAAATTACAAGGAATAGCTAAGGCAAAAATTAAAATTGGAGTTCAGTGTTGTTTAGACCCCACTGACTCTCAACGTATGGAGAAAAAAAAATTGTTTTCCAACAATGCAAGTAAGTTATACAGGTTTGGAGCAACATGAGGGTGAGAAAATAATGACCAAAATTTCATTTTTGGGTGAACTATCGCTTTAACTAAATCTATCCTTGGCACAACATGGCTGTGAAGCATGTCTTAATAAGGCTTGTTTATGGTTCAGGTAAAGTGAGCAGGATTTCAGTTCTGCAATGGTGAGTGAGCAGGAAAGGCTGTGGATGGGTGGAGCAGCTGGTAGAGAGATGAAATGAAAGACAGAGAGAGAGAGATGGGGAAAAGGTGAAGAGTGACAGAGGTTTTGCCACGTTCAGGAGAGAGCACAACCTGCCTCAACTGGCTTCAGAGATAATTGGATGGCAGAATAAGAAAAAAAAAAATCTAGTCAGAGATCATTCTAGAGGAGACTGAGATTCTCAGACTATAATGACTGGAAAGAAGTTTGACTTTAATAAGACTGTAAAAGTCTGCGTAATGAAAGTGTACACAGTTTTAATGCAAGTCATGTCAGTGAAGAATGATCTAGATCTAGCTAGTATATTGCATATTTCACTTCTTTGAGATAAATTATCTTTGTTTTACCAAAATAGCTCATTAGTAATAATAGAAACAAACAAATGTCACAGTGTGGATGAACAGCAGCTTATTTCCAATAATACTGCATTTTAGTTTCACATCAATTTCTCCTAATTTGTAGAAGTTGGCTTGTGAACTGTTGTAGATTTTTGTTTTGTTACTGCATCTAAAACAGTTTTTTTTCCCCTGGCTGCTGGCACATTCCTAAAACGAAGCGACTTATTCATGCCATTTCACCGCGGTCAGTTTAGAATTTCCTTTCAATCAAACACACTTCAATGCTTTAGCTGCCATTTTCCAAGCAGTGAAACGGTCATTTAATGAGCCCCTGTGAGGAGAAGCTGTGATTGTAGTGAGGAGGACAATAGCTTTATGATGCAACTTCCCCATTTCATCATTCTGAGGCAAAGAATTTCAATCCCTCAAACATGTAAATAAGGTAGGAAATATATTCTTATAAATACAAGCCCTGAGGTTCAGAGGCCATTTTAGACAGACACAGCAAGATAACAAGAGCCCTGTCGGCGTGACTTGAAAGTCTGAATTAATGTCCCGGCTACAAATTGTCTCCGCTAACCTCACCAACATGAGAACTGTGAGTTGTTCATACACAAAACCTTAAAATAGCTACAAGCATTGGTTCTCTGAGAACGCCATTACCATTAGTGGCTCAAGGAACAATCTTCTGCATAAAAACAAAGTTTGTTCTCAGCTAAAGCCCTGTAAATCTGCGTCTAGATGGCTGAACAAAAAAATACTTTCTGGCAAGAATGACAGGAGTGATTATGCATCTTCACAGTGTAACTACTGTATCATCAACAAAGAGCTATCCACTGACACTATCATTCTCATGTCATAAAATCCATTCCACACATATTGTAAACTGTGTCAGTGAGAAACAGATTGAGAGTTATTGACTCATGAGGGGTTTTTGCACTCTGGAAAAAAAAAAGAAATAAAAATGTAAAACACTCTCCAAGTGAGATCCATTAGTTTGCGGCTTGAAATCACGCTGAAAGAACATTATTTCCCCCTTCAGCTTAGCCACATGAAAGAGCACTGAAAACCAACTTCCTAATGACACTCCTTATGACATTATCATTTAAAGACAATCGCATGTGCATTTTAAATTAGTAGGCCATCGTTAGTATAAATTTGAATAACGGTCAATGTCGAGAAGGAAGAAACAGACCATGGCCCTTTGCTGTAGGCATGTAGTATAATAATGAGTGTTTCTTCAACTTCTGGCACATTTATGTGGAAGAGGTTTTTTTTTTTTTTTTTTGTAAAACAAACAGATTTCAGTTTTGCTCTGAAGATCACATTAAAATTTGGGCAAAAAATCTATCTATCTACACAAAACCCCAAAAATATATTTTTTAAGTGTATGTATTTTATTGCATTTCCGATCAAGTAATTTAGTAAAATTATGCAAAAAGTGTGAAAATATTATTTAAATATATGTAGGATATATAAAATACTATAAAATTTGCCTCATCAAGACAAAGGATTTGGACATTTTATTCAATCAATTAATCAAAATAAATTTGGACTACAAGTGCCCATAGAAAAAAACTAAATGCATAAAAATTTACCCGTACAGTAATACATATATAGCATATCCATGTCAGTCTGTGTATGTGTATGTGCATTTGTATTATACATTTACACAGACAGAAAGGATGATAGCTAATATTCAAGATGGGACTGAAATGGGACTGACAAGATAAAAGCTTTTCTTTGAGATCAAGAGCAGAAAAGAGAGGAGGAAGGAGAAATAACCAACAAGGAGATGGGACCCTGTCAAAACAAAGGAAGTTCCATGCAAAATCTCGTCAATCCTGAGCAGGTGCTTGCATATACATTTTCCTCCGAAACCCCCGACAATGCAATTTTGCTCTACTGGTATATGTTGTCCAGGTATTACAAACTAAATGCATGTGAGATTTCACTGAAAAATGTCCCCTCTGCTGACTTTTTTGCAAAGCTTTTGCATTTATACCTGAACATTAACCTGCTCATCCTTTGCACCCAGGCACTTGTTTGGGCCATGATGCTTTTGTGCAGATCTGGTGCTGGTGTGTGTGGGGGGAAGGGAGAGAGAAGCTACGGATACCATTTAATGGACAGCCCAGTGAAGGAGCCCCAGAGTGGGTGAGATAATCAGGCTGAGAGTGCATGTAGGAGAAGCACAGATAATTGAGCGTAGGAGAGGGAGAGAGAGAGATGGGAAGGAAAGGTGGGGGTGATTCAGTATAGGAGAATGGACTGGATGTGAGTGATCCTTTGCTATTGCCCATTTGTGGCAGAACATGACATCTCAAAGAGGGTACAGAGCTCAAGGCTAAAGATTAATCTTCACAAGAGGAAGAGTGCATTTTTGCCCCTGGTAGGAGATTTTAGCCCATGAAAAAAGCATGTTTTCGTTTGTGTTTAGTGTAGGTAGAAAAAAGACAGCGCTGGCTCACAGAATTCTGAATAGGACAGTTCTGGTATGTTATGTGTGCTTGGATGCTAATTTATGCATGTGGAAAATGATGAAAGCAACATTAGTGGCAAAACAACACATATTCAGAACCATGGTCCAAAATATACTTTTTTTGCCACACCTGGCAATGATAGAAAATTTATGCTCATAAATATTGCATACCGGTCACGAAACTGGAATTTGCATTTTTGTTTTATTAATATACAGGCCTATTTTTGCTCTTAATAAGTTTAAAGTTAATAAAGTTTTTTAGCAGTTTTTTTTCCTTCCATATTTGTGAAAAACAGAACTAAATCGCCAGTGCCACGGCAAAAGAAATCATATTTTACCCGAGTTGTGAATGCAAGCTCGTAGTCTGTATTGAATGTGATGCAATAAAATCTGTGTACCATGAAATAATAGCAGGAAATGTCTTTATATTAAGTTGTCCTTGTGGGCTGCTAGGGCTGTCAAAAAAATTCGAATTTCGAATATTCGTCGAATCAAAAAAAAAAAATCCAATTCGAATTTTGATAATATTTAAGTAGAAAATTCGAATTTAGTTTTTCAGTCATTTTGACAGCCCTATGGGCTGCACACAAAAATAAACATAGAATGCGTCTGACCAATGTAGTCCAATTTCCTGAACTAATGAATCTTATGAGCTGGTTCGTTGGATGAACATTTCAAAAGGATGAGTTATTGGTTTGAATCAGTCTGATGGACCTTTTGCTGAATCATATTGTTCAGATTCAATGTCTGACTCACTTAATTGCAAGTATTATTTTCAGTAGTCAGTAACAAAATGAAGACAGTTTTGTTTTGGGGTTTTAACTATCAAGTATAATAAGTATGATTTTAGGTAATAAATGATTTCTCTTGCCAAGCTCTGATAATTTAGTGCAGGAAACACTGATGGATCAACAAGCGAAACACAAAAATTGTAGTTTTGTTTCTCATATTTTTGTTTTGGTGGCCTAATATGAGGAGTATTTCACATATGTGCTGCCACATGGAGATCTGAAGAAAAGAAGCTACTGGCCAACTGGCGTACTGTACAAGTTTGTTTTCCTTTTCCCCGTAAAGCCAATTTTTACTTGCAATTGGTGCTCACTGAGTGTTAATTTGGAAACCTGCACAAAACTGAATACTCGGGCACATCTCTAGTGAGTGATAAAATTCATGTGCAATATGTAAATTCATATTTATACATGATACCTGTACAAACCCATCTGTGCAATATGCAAATTCTGTATTTTTAACTTTTGTTTGACATTTCTATTTCTTCATATTCATACTAGCTGTACAGATCCATCTGCCCTGTACATATTAATTTTCTGCTTCACATTTCTATATACAGAATAGCCGATCTCTGTACACATACCACTTGTATTCATATAATCTTGTTTGTATTACCCTGCAAATATATTTTTCTTTTGTAATCCAGCTGTTTTATTTCTGTACAGCAAGCTTTGTTGCCAGTTCAAATTCCTTGCGTGGGTGAACCTCAGACAAAAAATCATTCTGATTCTAAAACACACATATATTGAAATTAAAATAATTAAGGCTGAGAGTCATCGATTTTACACTAAATCTTCCAGAGAGTATTATTGCTACAAAATCTGATCAGGGAGTTCATCCATTGGTGCATAAGCACTAAAGAAAGCAACATAGTGAAACACAGCAGAAAGCTTTTCTGTGATGTACAATTAAACCGATTCACTGTATGCCCCTGAATGCGAGATCAAAGCAAAGCACATCAGTATGCAGAACAGGGCACAGTATTGATTTTTGAGCTATTCCGAGGGCTCATGTAAACACAGGATCATTTAGACAGGGGATGTCTTCCACAAAAGCACACATGAGACTCTAGTTGAACCATATTGAATGCAAGCATTATTGCTCAAGCCATGCCTGTTTAGAATCTAGAGGTCAAGAAAGATTTATGACATGCCACGCGCTTATCATCCACAACCAGAAATGATGGCGCTTTTTTTATAACGCGAAGCAAAATGAAGGTCAGGTAGCGCCACATCACGTCTTTACAAGGGGTCTCTCCCTCCATTGATCTCGCCCTTCCTGATGCAGCATAAATCTGATAAGCACACCTGAAAGAATCGCTAAACAGGATTATTCCCCGATAGGCCACTAGTGCCAGGAGACCACAAGCCTGAAGGATTAAACAAATAAAAAAGACGGATATGTGGATAGTGGCTGAACGACAGCCAGCTAAGCTAAAAATTTTGAACATATAATATAATATTGAACCATGGAGCGACAAGGTGAGTTTTAATACAAAATATAATGCCAAAATCCACGGCAAGCCTGAAGCATGTGCCCTTGTAATGTGTTTTTGGGTTTTGTTTCAAGTTTAAGTTTCATGTCTTTTATTTTGTAATTTAGCTTCATGTCATGGTCTCATGTCATGTGTTTCCTTTGTTCCTCTTGTGTTCCTTTAGTTTGTGTGTCATGCTTTCATTGGTTCATTGTCTTGTCATGTGGTCTTCAGGTCTGCTTTCTGTCATTGGTTGTTCTTGCCATGTGTTCTCCTATCATTTGGTATATACAGCCCTTATGTTGCCTGTAACTACTGTTGGTGACTTGTGTCCATGTCTATGTTCTTGTTTTGTCAAGTCAAGTCAAGTCAAGCCAAGCCATGTCTGTGTTTATTATTTATCTGCTCACTTTTAAGATATAATAAAATGCATTTGGGTTCTCACAACACTCACCTTCAGTGGACTCTTTTTACAGCCATGTGGGACATACCAGGTCTAAGAATTTCACTTGATTTTTAACCAGAATACTTAGATGTTTACACACAGAGACATTACTGTTTAAAGTTTGGGGTCAGTATAATTTTTTAAAAATGTTTTTGAAAGAAGTCTCTTATGCTCACCAAGGGTACATTTATTTAATAAAAAAAATACAGTAAAAACAGCATTACTGTATAGTAATGATTATTAAAATTTAAAATAACTGTTTTCTATTTTAATATATAGGGACAGATTATTCAAAAATGAAAAATGTCAGCATCGAATCACACTCTCCAAAAAGTACCAATAGGTACCATGTTACTCATGTGCTCCAGATCGTTTTGGGCCATATGACAGCTTTGTGTGAGGAGCAGATTAAAATGTAAAATGTTATTCACTGACAATCATGGTACTTTTTTTGTCATTTAGAAGCTTGACAGCCACTGGTGGTCATCATCCACTTTTATATGGAAAACGTCTTTGGAAAAAAAGCAACTCATTTTTTTTATTCAATAACTCCTTTTGTATCCCATCATACATGCGACATGAAGATGAGCAGGTGATTACAAAATGTTTTAATGGCTGTAAGTAAAAGTCTCATATAAGGCGTTCTATTCAAATCTGGCACACTATAAAACACTACAAGAGGAAACTCCACATGAGTGGGACCTCTTCACAAAAATAGCACATTTCTGCAAGGCAGAGATAAAATGGGAGGATAAATGACTTGGGTTTTAGTGCTTGAGAGGCATTTTTTAAGTTAAGAAAAATACTTTAGAACATTTAAGAGTATTAAAGTAAGTAAAAAAAAAAAAAAAAGTAGATTAATTTGAGCTCAAGAGCCCTAGATGCATGAAATTATACACTACCTTCCAAAAGGCAGTAATATATATATTTTTTAAGGAATTAAAACTTTTATTCAGCAAGGACATGTTAAATTGACAGCAAAGGCATTTACAATGTTACAAAAGATTTATAGTAAAGGCTGTGCTTTTGAACTTTCCATTCATAAAAAATTCCTGAAAAAAATTATTAGGTTTTTATAAAAATATTAGGCAGCACTAGTCTTTTCAACACTGATAATAACATGTTATTATTATTTTTTT
Source organism: Sinocyclocheilus rhinocerous (assembly GCF_001515625.1). Lineage (NCBI taxonomy): Eukaryota > Metazoa > Chordata > Actinopteri > Cypriniformes > Cyprinidae > Sinocyclocheilus > Sinocyclocheilus rhinocerous. The sequence continues at coordinate 163,605 of NW_015661854.1, read as the reverse complement.
TTCTTGGGCACTAAATCAGCATATTCAAATGATTTCTGAAGAATAATATGACACTTAAGACTGGAGTAATCGCTGCTGAAAATTCAGTTTTTCCATTACAGGAGTAAATTGCATTTTAAAAAACAGAAAATTTTAAGTTGCACGTTTTAATGAAATAATACAGAAAAATGAACTAGAAATGAAATGACAGAGTGCATTTATTTTGAAAACATAGCCCTGACATGAACATGCAGACAACAAACAACTAAAAATAAAACCTAAATATGGATTAGAAAAATATTATATCCTCACTATTTCATTGCAGACCATATCCGACGTAAACAACCTAATTATAACCACATCTCCATTCTAAGCAAGCACATGTCCATGGGCAATAACTCTCTCTCACGCTGATGCTCATTTTGGTCGAAAGGGCCCTGTGTTTGCAATAATAATCAGTATTCATGCACCATGCATGCTTGGCATATGTTCTCCCATATGCTTGGAATCCACTGCAAGGATTCGGTATGCAGCATTGTAACAGTTCACAAGTAAAAAAAACTGACAACACTATACCATCAAGTTTGCCAGATTAGTTAACATTGGAGATAAAAAGTGAAAGTTTCATTTGCGATGCTGAAAGAACAAAAAAGGCGAGTATCTTGATCTGATGACAGCGGTAATTGCTTTGTTTTGTAGACACCAAAAATCAGGCATGTGAGTCTCAGAGGAAGAAAAAAAGCAATGTCAAACTAATGACATCCAACTAATAACCTCATTTGTTGATATGGTGAATGAGACACAGTTGGGCAGAATATCAGAGCTATAGTTATGCTCTTAAACATGATTAAGCCCTGTAACTAAGCTCATTTGGAGGTTTGAAGAATGGGATCAAGAGAAGACAATTGAACGTGGACAAAGTGTCAAATTAAGATCCTCAAAAAGCTCCCTAAGAAAATAATAATTTGAAAATATTTCACTTTGCATATTTCCTTGAATAATTTCTCTTTTGTAAAAGTCTAAAAGTACTAAATCTATCAACCAGGAATAAGGTTTTGATTATATACTGTCAGTGATGGACAGTACTGATTACATGTAAGTAATCAGGATTACATAATCATATTCCAAAAATTAAGTACTTGTAATTAAATTATATTACATTTTAAAATGCTCCTAATGAGATTACAGTTACTTTTTTATGGATTACATGATTCCATATTATTCACACAATGGCAGTAAATTATTTGTAATTGTACAGTATTGATTGTATGATTTTTTTTTCTCTTTTGAAATTTTCTTTCTAAAAATCCTACTGGGTCTCATACCACTTAGCTTTGACTATATTCACAATATAGAATGACCATGTAAATGTCATGCAAATTAATTTGGGGACAAAAGCACCTCTCAGTCAATTAGACCATGTATGAGATGAATAATAATTTTTCAAGTTACTAAACACAGCTGATATACAGCTGTGAAATGTCTTCATATCCAGTGATCCTCACTATTTACTGATCTGGACAAAAAATTTTTAAACTTGGAAAACTTTAAACATGTAATGTCATTGCTGTTTTCATGTTCGTTTGTTTAATGCAGGGATTCCTGATTTTTTTTTGTTAGCAAATCCCATTTGACCTAAAATATTTACTTGAAGACCCCTGAAATTTTCAATGATTTAACAACACATTCACATCAGTTCTCTGATGTTGGTTAATGTCACATTGACATGCAGGTAAAAAAATAAATAAATCTATTTTTAGTGTTCAAACGTTTTGTTTTGATTGTCAAATATATTTTTAAATTTTAATCTGAAATTTTTATGATTTTATTAATTATAGTTTTTCATCAACTCAAAGCCCCCTGCAGTTCTTTCATTAACCCCATTTTGGGAAACCCTGGAGTAATGTAATGTTTAATGCATTTCATGTTGTTGATAAAGAATGGAATATATTTTATTTTCTCACTATTTTTTATTTTATATCAATATGGTACACAATTATTTAAAAGTACTCAGAATTAATTACCTAAAATGAGTAATTATTAGATTACCTTACTAACTACAATTTTTATCATGCAATTTGTAATCAGTAATGGACTACAATTTTCACTGCCCAGCACTGTATACTGTATATACCTACAGGATACAGAAACAAAAAATCCAATCATTTAAGGTTGCACTTTCTCTAAAGAACAACTTTAGTACAATCCATGTGACAAAACATCAAGAGAAACTTAAATCATAACTTCAGTGTTATGGCCTGAGCTCTCAATAAATATATATAAGATATATATATATATATATTTTTTTTTTAAATGAAACACTGAATAAATCTTGTATGAATCCCAATAGCTCAAATACTTCATAAATCTCACTTTGTGTGGAAGCTGTCTGAACTATTTGTCAGAAGGAGTACCAATAAGAGACAGGTTGGTTTTCAGTGGAATCAAAAGCATGTCTGAATGTAGCTGCTATTTCAGCCAACAGTGAAACACAAAAGTACTGGCAGTGTGTTTGGAGAAAAGCGCACACTGCGTGTGAACTAGGGATTGATTTTCACAGTTAATTATAGCCATTTTTAGCACAGTTGTAAATGTGTAAAGAAAGGCCAAAATGTTTCGAAATCACACAAAAGAACTATGAGTAGGTATCGACAAGCATCTGTTCTGTAGAAATCTAACATCTCCTCCTGTTTCCATTCTAGCAAATATGAAATATCTCACACATACAAAGTAAAGAATGGATTTAATAGCTATATGTGTAAATTTTATTCATAGGGGAGACTGGGGCTAATAGTCAAAACTCAATTTTTGTATTTAAGTCTTGACTACAAAAAGCTATTAAATCTAAATTAAATTCCACCATTATTGTCCAGGATAAAAGATATATATATATTTTTTTTTTGTGTGACAACGTGCAACTATAGCATAGGCAGTACCTTGTCACAATAGAACCTGCCATTATAAAGCCTAACATAGTTTTTTAAAGCTCAATTCAATCAATAAAACAATTATGAGAAACAAAATGGTCGATAAATATTGTAATTAAAAAATTACAACATACAGTACAAAAGTCATGTGACACCTGACATTTACAAGAAAATACCCTTGTCTCGAAAACCAATTCAATTCCCTGCGTGACAACTAGCCTCGGTCTCCCCTTATACATGCTCATATACATTTCTATACATCATTCCGTTTGCATACCGTATGTATTGCTTCTTTCTGAATACCCATAATCCAACCCTCCTGTGAAGAGATGTCAAAACATAATTAGCATGTATTAATTCATTTATATTCTTTGTCAAATAAGTAGTGGACCTGTTGCAAGGAATTCAAACTATCCTCTCTCGGCCAAGTCGCTCAACTAGGACAGCACAAAATTAACTAGAAATACAATTTGGAACTTGGGACAAAACAAGAACAGTGGGACGTCGAGACAGTTTATCTCAGCGATTGATACTGCCGCTTCTTGGGCACCAAATCAGCATATTAAAAAGATTTCTCAAGAATCATGACACTGAAGACTGGAGTAATGGCTGATGAAAATATATAAATCTAGACAACACTTTTTTAAATTGTAATAATATTTCACAGTTTTTATTGTATTTTTAAACAAATGAAAGCAGCCTTAGTTCAGACTTTTGAATGGTGTGTACCATCCTTTAATGCTTTTGAACCTTCAGCTTTTCCATTTTATGTCATTAATTAATTAAATTATTTATTTACTAATAAACAATTTTTTTTAAATGTATTTCTTTATTTGTAAAAATAGGACAATATTGCTTCGTTGATTGACTGGATGATTAGCTGGTCAAGCAGGTTAAGAAACATTCTGAGGACACCAGAACACCAGTATCTCATGCTAAGAATCTTTGACATCTTGACCTATAACAGCACAACCACATTTTAATGAAATAATACAGAAAAATGAACTAGAAATGAAATGACAGAGTGCATTTATTTTGAAAACATAGCCCTGACATGAACATGCAGACAACAAACAACTAAAAATAAAACCTAAATATGGATTAGAAAAATATTATATCCTCACTATTTCATTGCAGACCATATCCGACGTAAACAACCTAATTATAACCACATCTCCATTCTAAGCAAGCACATGTCCATGGGCAATAACTCTCTCTCACGCTGATGCTCATTTTGGTCGAAAGGGCCCTGTGTTTGCAATAATAATCAGTATTCATGCACCATGCATGCTTGGCATATGTTCTCCCATATGCTTGGAATCCACTGCAAGGATTCGGTATGCAGCATTGTAACAGTTCACAAGTAAAAAAAACTGACAACACTATACCATCAAGTTTGCCAGATTAGTTAACATTGGAGATAAAAAGTGAAAGTTTCATTTGCGATGCTGAAAGAACAAAAAAGGCGAGTATCTTGATCTGATGACAGCGGTAATTGCTTTGTTTTGTAGACACCAAAAATCAGGCATGTGAGTCTCAGAGGAAGAAAAAAAGCAATGTCAAACTAATGACATCCAACTAATAACCTCATTTGTTGATATGGTGAATGAGACACAGTTGGGCAGAATATCAGAGCTATAGTTATGCTCTTAAACATGATTAAGCCCTGTAACTAAGCTCATTTGGAGGTTTGAAGAATGGGATCAAGAGAAGACAATTGAACGTGGACAAAGTGTCAAATTAAGATCCTCAAAAAGCTCCCTAAGAAAATAATAATTTGAAAATATTTCACTTTGCATATTTCCTTGAATAATTTCTCTTTTGTAAAAGTCTAAAAGTACTAAATCTATCAACCAGGAATAAGGTTTTGATTATATACTGTCAGTGATGGACAGTATTACATGTAACGTGGACAAAGTGTCAAATTAAGATCCTCAAAAAGCTCCCTAAGAAAATAATAATTTGAAAATATTTCACTTTGCATATTTCCTTGAATAATTTCTCTTTTGTAAAAGTCTAAAAGTACTAAATCTATCAACCAGGAATAAGGTTTTGATTATATACTGTCAGTGATGGACAGTACTGATTACATGTAAGTAATCAGGATTACATAATCATATTCCAAAAATTAAGTACTTGTAATTAAATTATATTACATTTTAAAATGCTCCTAATGAGATTACAGTTACTTTTTTATGGATTACATGATTCCATATTATTCACACAATGGCAGTAAATTATTTGTAATTGTACAGTATTGATTGTATGATTTTTTTTTCTCTTTTGAAATGTTCTTTCTAAAAATCCTACTGGGTCTCATACCACTTAGCTTTGACTATATTCACAATATAGAATGACCATGTAAATGTCATGCAAATTAATTTGGAGACAAAAGCACCTCTCAGTCAATTAGACCATGTATGAGATGAATAATAATTTTTCAAGTTACTAAACACAGCTGATATACAGCTGTGAAATGTCTTCATATCCAGTGATCCTCACTATTTACTGATCTGGACAAAAAATTTTTAAACTTGGAAAACTTTAAACATGTAATGTCATTGCTGTTTTCATGTTCGTTTGTTTAATGCAGGGATTCCTGATTTTTTTTTGTTAGCAAATCCCATTTGACCTAAAATATTTACTTGAAGACCCCTGAAATTTTCAATGATTTAACAACACATTCACATCAGTTCTCTGATGTTGGTTAATGTCACATTGACATGCAGGTAAAAAAATAAATAAATCTATTTTTAGTGTTCAAACGTTTTGTTTTGATTGTCAAATATATTTTTAAATTTTAATCTGAAATTTTTATGATTTTATTAATTATAGTTTTTCATCAACTCAAAGCCCCCTGCAGTTCTTTCATTAACCCCATTTTGGGAAACCCTGGAGTAATGTAATGTTTAATGCATTTCATGTTGTTGATAAAGAATGGAATATATTTTATTTTCTCACTATTTTTTATTTTATATCAATATGGTACACAATTATTTAAAAGTACTCAGAATTAATTACCTAAAATGAGTAATTATTAGATTACCTTACTAACTACAATTTTTATCATGCAATTTGTAATCAGTAATGGACTACAATTTTCACTGCCCAGCACTGTATACTGTATATACCTACAGGATACAGAAACAAAAAATCCAATCATTTAAGGTTGCACTTTCTCTAAAGAACAACTTTAGTACAATCCATGTGACAAAACATCAAGAGAAACTTAAATCATAACTTCAGTGTTATGGCCTGAGCTCTCAATAAATATATATAAGATATATATATATATATATTTTTTTTTTAAATGAAACACTGAATAAATCTTGTATGAATCCCAATAGCTCAAATACTTCATAAATCTCACTTTGTGTGGAAGCTGTCTGAACTATTTGTCAGAAGGAGTACCAATAAGAGACAGGTTGGTTTTCAGTGGAATCAAAAGCATGTCTGAATGTAGCTGCTATTTCAGCCAACAGTGAAACACAAAAGTACTGGCAGTGTGTTTGGAGAAAAGCGCACACTGCGTGTGAACTAGGGATTGATTTTCACAGTTAATTATAGCCATTTTTAGCACAGTTGTAAATGTGTAAAGAAAGGCCAAAATGTTTCGAAATCACACAAAAAACTATGAGTAGGTATCGACAAGCATCTGTTCTGTAGAAATCTAACATCTCCTCCTGTTTCCATTCTAGCAAATATGAAATATCTCACACATACAAAGTAAAGAATGGATTTAATAGCTATATGTGTAAATTTTATTCATAGGGGAGACTGGGGCTAATAGTCAAAACTCAATTTTTGTATTTAAGTCTTGACTACAAAAAGCTATTAAATCTAAATTAAATTCCACCATTATTGTCCAGGATAAAAGATATATATATATTTTTTTTTTGTGTGACAACGTGCAACTATAGCATAGGCAGTACCTTGTCACAATAGAACCTGCCATTATAAAGCCTAACATAGTTTTTTAAAGCTCAATTCAATCAATAAAACAATTATGAGAAACAAAATGGTCGATAAATATTGTAATTAAAAAATTACAACATACAAAAGTCATGTGACACCTGACATTTACAAGAAAATACCCTTGTCTCTATAACCAATTCAATTCCCTGCGTGACAACTAGCCTCGGTCTCCCCTTATACATGCTCATATACATTTCTATACATCATTCCGTTTGCATACCGTATGTATTGCTTCTTTCTGAATACCCATAATCCAACCCTCCTGTGAAGAGATGTCAAAACATAATTAGCATGTATTAATTCATTTATATTCTTTGTCAAATAAGCAGTGCACCTGTTGCGAGGAATTTAAACTATCCTCTCTCAGCCAAGTCGCTCAACTAGGACAGCACAAAATTAACTAGAAATACAATTTGGAACTTGGGACAAAACAAGAACAGTGGGACGTCGAGACAGTTTATCTCAGCGATTGATACTGCCGCTACTGCAGTGGACCATGAAATTGTCATTTGTTCTGCAAGCGTTGTATCAAATGAAAGTTAAGGGCTACACACTAGCAAAGGTCTAAACTCTGGCAGTGAGAGGACCCCATGGCTAATTATATCCATTCCATACAAATGGTATACCTATTAATACAGTAGCATATCTGTAAACTGGAGTATGAAAATGCAATAAGATCTGTAACGCTGAATGATACTCATTGTGGTTACTAAGAACAGTCATGCAATACAACACATCACACACACATTGTTAGTGTGTGCATTGTGTCCGTATATGTCGTTGGTTGATGTGCTAAAGAGAAAGCATTAGGGGAAATAATGTATCCCATTTGAGGGATTACATTTTCACACCGGCTTTTAAAAGTCATGTTTTAAAAGAATAGTTCAACCAAAAATAAATAAATAAATAAATAATAAACACAAAAGTAGAAATTTTGAAGAATCTACTGGTCAATCTGGACACAAAATGATTTTGAATTCAGCCAGTTTTTGTGAACTGGATCATCTGATTCATTTACTTTGGACTTTTCCACATACAAAGCTATTGTTGGCTTCAGAAGACTTGCAATTTAGCACACAAGTCTTAGTGGTCGAAAGATATGGATTTTTTTATGGTAATATCTTAAAGAGCAGGGCGGCCAATGATATCATACCATTTAACTTAATTAACTAAAGTAACCCAAACACAACAATTACGATTATATTTACTGTATTTGGCATACTTTTGACTAAAATAATTGGAAATAAAATATTAGAAAATTTATCAGTTTAAAAAAAAAAAAAACACTTGAATTTTGAACTGTATTATGGCATTTTCAAAAATAAAGAAATTGTTTAAAACATGAACAAGAAGAAAACACTGTAACCAACAGCGCACTCTGTAACCTGGCATTCCAGTAACAGTTTTCAATAACGTTAAGCCAATAATTATTTTCATGTTTGGCTCCAATAACTGTTAAAATAGATATTAAAATATGAAACATTAAAATTCTACGCTATTTTGCCTAAATAAACTAAAAATAAAACACTAAACAATTATAATCAGTTGTTTTAAATGCTACAAGTGAATTACAGCATTATAATGCATCACAACATTATAATGTGCAGTAAATGGATATTCATTGGATATTCATAAAAACATGGATATTCAATTTTGAGATTTTTGTTAGAGAGTCGATTTAACAGTGTCATTAAATGATTGGTGTTTTTGAAAGATAACTAAGTGAACATTAGATGATGGCAAAAGTAATCTAAATGTAAAAATAGAAGAAAAGAGCATGCACAATTAAATATCTGATACCAGGCAATATATATCCAACAGCGACCAGTGCAATTCCATAAAATTGTTCTTTTTGTGTTACAAGAACGAAAAAAGTCATATGTGTTTGAAACAAAATGAAGGTGAGTAAATAATGGCAGAATTTAAATATTTGGGTGAACTATCCCTTTATTACACACAGGCCCACACACACACACACACACACACACACACACACAAATACACCACGCTCCCCCAGCAAGAGAATATCATGGTCTGTGATTTCAGTAAGGAGCACAACAGTGAGAACACAGCGACGCCATAGATCGTGAGAGACGTTCAGAGGCGGCGGAATCAGTTGCTGCTCAGGAGGAGAGAAAATGGCAGACAACAAATAAAAGAGAGAAGTCGAGGAGGCGTATTATCAATATCCCGCCCTTCATGCAGCCCGCACTAAAGCAGAGAATGAGGAAGCCAGAGAGAAGCAGTCAGCATTTAGGAAAGCCACTCGCCCCAGTGCCACACATGACAGTGCCCACTATAACGCCACAGTGCTCGCTCAGAGGGGTGTCAGTGCTGTACTGTGCAATGCCACAAGTTTAAAGGAAAAAACACAAAGAAACACAAAGAAATAAAGTAAAAATATTAGGGCTGTCAATTGAACTCCGTTTTTAATTGAAAGTGATCAATTATACAGTATATATATAAATAAATAAAAAACGCAATTAAAGAAACAAAAGTAATGCCCTAACACATTTTTTAAAGTTGATCTCCTTTTTTTACTGATGTCTAATTTGTTAACAAATTATTCTTTTGATTTGGATCTTTAAATGATTCAACTGATTCGTTTAAGAACCAGACTGAATCAGTCTAGATGGTTCTTGAGACTACAACTCAATGACTCACTCAACCGAGAACAATCTCTTTTGGAAATGTCAGACAAAAAGAGTTTTTTTTTTAATGAATAGCGTATTAAAATATGCAAAAACATTTTATCTAAATAAGTAAACAATGTATTTAGTATTGTAAATGCAGATTTACATATTATAGGTTCTAAATGTCGATTTTAGGAGCTGAATCATGGCTACAACTACTTTCTCAGCAAACACTGATAAGCGATGAATTAACTGAAGTATAATGTATTTTATTTGATTTAAAAATAACTGATTGACAGCCCTAGAAAAAAATAAATAAATAAATAAAAATAATGTGACGACACACAAAGCTGAATGCCAGCAGGCATCCTGGCCAATCGAGAGAAGGAGAAATTGCAATGAAGAAGAGGTCATTTTTGGTTAGTGCAGCATTTCGGATCCCTTACTGAGCTGCGTACAGCATGTGACATATACTGACCTGGACTTGAGACAGCACTAGTTGTTGTGGGTTCAATAATTGCTACAGGAAAAGAAGGGGAGAGGGAAAAGAGGACATTTATATATTATTAACATAATGAAGACCCAAAATAAGGGAAAAGAGAACAAAAACATCTAAAGACTGGAAAAAGGGTGTGAAAATTTTTGCTTCTGTGGTCAGCAGGCAATAAAAGAGCCCTTTACACCACAAAATAAAACAATTCCTGCTGAGCTTGATCATCTTGATCAAAATGCAATGTTCAATCATGTTTTGTTCGGTTTTTATGTTCAGAGGGTTTTCATCGGAGTCGGTTCAAATCATATTATGATCGCTGATCTTTGATACTCCAAATTAGAAGCTTCTGAGCATCACTCAATTCAACGGACCGGAATGAGGAGAAATTGCAATGAAGAAGAGGTCATTTTTGGTTAGTGCAGCATTTCGGATCCCTTACTGAGCTGCGTACAGCATGTGACATATACTGACCTGGACTTGAGACAGCACTAGTTGTTGTGGGTTCAATAATTGCTACAGGAAAAGAAGGGGAGAGGGAAAAGAGGACATTTATATATTATTAACATAATGAAGACCCAAAATAAGGGAAAAGAGAACAAAAACATCTAAAGACTGGAAAAAGGGTGTGAAAATTTTTGCTTCTGTGGTCAGCAGGCAATAAAAGAGCCCTTTACACCACAAAATAAAACAATTCCTGCTGAGCTTGATCATCTTGATCAAAATGCAATGTTCAATCATGTTTTGTTCGGTTTTTATGTTCAGAGGGTTTTCATCGGAGTCGGTTTCAAATCATATTATGATCGCTGATCTTTGATACTCCAAATTAGAAGCTTCTGAGCATCACTCAATTCAACGGACCGGAATGAAGCTCAGCTCAATTAACACATGAAATTAAATTTGCACCTAGCAGACAGTCATTTAATCATGACGATGTAATATAGTTTTCATATTATTAATAGATATCATACTCTCTCAATTGCCCGAGTTCCCTTTTTGGGAAATGTTAAAAGCAGGACTTTAATGTCAATCCATTTTTAATCTCATATAGGCTCAATATTTTCCAGTGAGTTACTTAACTGATGGTAATTAAAACTTAACTGGAGGGATACGTCTAGATCTGGGGGAGATATACAGAAACATTAATGTCTTCACATTTTCCATCTGCTGATACATGTACATAAAAGAGTAAAATATAAAAAAAATGGAAAATGAATCCGTCCACGATAGCCAAAGCAAAACTATTTGGACACTTAAAAAGGTCAGGCTGTCATTGCATTAGATACAAAATATTAAACCAAGTAGCATCTGCAAACAAAAGTGGCTAACTTCATTTGTCCTAGCCATTACTGTTAACCACCTGGTCTCAAGGTCATTTTTAGTAGATGTATGAAATCATTTCCCTGTGAGTTCATACAAGTGCCCTTGTAGAGTAAAAAAAATACTTCTAAATCTCAAATAATAATAAATTCTATTGTTAAAATATGCTATATACTCCACTTTCCTTCAACAATGCACAAGATGCAGCTTTAAAATTCCTATTCTTTGTATTGAACCAAGGGGTGAGTAAATCTGTTTAGATGCTCTACTGGTCAAACATCTTTCCGTAATGCAAACTTGCAGATCAGAGTTCACCCAACTTGGACTTTGGCACACACTGAAAGGTGAAACTCTCTGCATGTGTCCATGTTTCCAGTCTCCCACGTTCACATGACTTTGAATGGAAGTGAATGAACACACTCTAGCATGACTGCACCTTAATGGGACAGTTCACTCAAAAATGAAAATTCTGTCATCATTTAATCACCCTCATGTTGTTCCAAACCTGTATTACTTTTTTTCTTCTTTACAGTACAAAAGAAGATATGTTGAAGAATGTTGGTAACTGTAGCGTCTGGACCAATCAGACAAACATTTTTTTTTTGTTATATTTAACAAATACTCTGTAACACCCCTCAGTTAACAAGCCATATGAGGGTCTATGGACCCTTCCCCCGAAATGCATCTAACACCTCAGAAAGGCAGAACAGGCCTCTAATTAACGTTCTTAGAATTGACAGACAGTTGACACTGAGAGGTCAAGTAAATACTTACAGCGGATCTAAATATTTATAATTAATTATAACTAGTTATAATTAATTATTCATATTTCCCCTTTGAGCTGATTCGCTACATAACCAACATTACCGAATGTTGGTTTTGGCTACCACCGACCAATTGACAATGTATGGATAAAGAAAATAAAAATCACATTCCTCAAAATGTATCTCCTTTTATGTCGCAAAGAAAACGCTATACAGGTTTGGAATGACATGAAGGTGAGTAAAAGACAGCATTTTCATTATTTGGAACAAAAAGAAGATATCTCTCTCTCTCTCTATTATTTTTTGTGCATATAAAAGTCATTGGGGTCCAATGTTATTTGGACAATGTTCTTCAAAATCAATTTTGTTGTGTTATACAGAGAAAATAATTGCATAAAAGTTTTGGAACAATGAATAAATGATGACAAAAGTTTCATTTTTGGAAGAAGTATCCCTTTATGCCACCAGAAAGTGTCCTACTCTATCTTAATTTTGAACAGTCTATCTATTATTTACAATTTAAAAACAAGCAAACATCCTTTTGTGAAATGTTTTATTTAAAAAGGTCTTTGTGCTATTTAAAAAAAAATCCACTTTGTTCAATATTTTGATTTTTTTTTTTACAATATTTTAATAATATTTTTACATTCAAATACTGAAAACAACCTTTTTTTTTTGTAGTTTGATGTACTTCAGCTCAGCTTCATCAAATATAATGAACCTTTATCAATAAAATCACATGAACAACATATTACTATGACTGTCACGGGTGCACACACACGAGGGACGAGGAGACGCTGGAGAATACTTTACACAAGACTTTATTCGTAGGAAGGAACCAAGGGAGACGAACACAGGAAGACGTTCACACGAAGACCTTCAACATCGGACAGAGAACTAGGGACTGGGAACACTTTATATACACACACACAGGAGGAGGGGATGACGAGACACACCTGGGAGCCATGACACATCAAGGGAAACACCTGGGAAGAAATCAACTTAATTAATCAGGGGAGGAACAGGAAACAAACCAAATAAGGGCATGGGAAGGCACATGGGGAGCAGGACACACACGAAACATGGAACAGAGTCTGACAATGACAGATGTTGGTCATTTGTTTTGTTTTTTTAAAAGAGGAAAAAAGAACTCAGGCCACAATCAAACCATCTGGACATTTGTCAAAAGAATTATCCTTCCATTCCAAAATCTGTTGTGACAGTAGAGATGAACTGAATAAGAAAAAATATGTCAGGATCTGTGTTTTCTCTCTTATTGTTCAAATCAACATTACAGTGACTTTGTGATTAAGGGGTGTAATGAGCTCAACAGAGGCTTCTCTCTGGTAAGTCCTTTGCTAAATTGAGAGCCCTGGAGTTGAAATCACAGCGCCTAGAGACAGTTCACATCATTACTGTTTGCAGGTTCAGGGGCAGGCTTGAGACAGTGCGTGAAGCCAAAACACAGGCGATGTGTGTTACCACTTCCAGCTGCCGTTCATGTTAAGCGCACCGGCATGCAACCTGGAGCAATCATCACCACTGACAGCACTGCATGCTTTGGGAATAAACTGGCATTTCACTGTAAATCATAGAAAGGGTGTAAAAGCAAATTTAGCAAAGGAGGCAAAAGCAAAAGTTTTATTGAAAGATTTTGTAAAGATTTAAAAATAATAATAATAATAGTAATAGAATCCTTATATTTATTCATAGATGTACATAAATACATATATCCTTGGTTTGTTTGTTCAACTATGGGTACTTTTGGCCCTGTGGAACAAACTTTCACTTTTTGTCTACTTTGTTAATTAACAATGTCCAACAGTGTATATACATATATAACAGGAAAATTCCGTAATTTTATTTTCCCCCATCCATAAATGTTATTTCCTCCCCATTTCAAATCAGAATTTATTCTGTATTGGAATTGCATTTTAAATATTTTTGCTATTTAGACAAGAAAATGGATGAAAGGATGGATGGATGGATATTTTTGCTATAAAATGGTTGTCTTGCTAAGGTTAATTTCATAGCTAGCATTTTATGTTTCCTACATACACACAATTACAGTTATTTTATGCATAATTTAAGCATACCTGAAGCATGCACTTCACTGATACTGGTGCCTCCTTGGTACAGTAAACAAGTACACTAACTTTAATTTTGTGAAAATTCATATAAATCAATCTTACACTATATTTAAATAGTTTATGATTACCTCACATTTTGGTTAGATTATCATAGTTCTATTTATGCTGAACATTTCATTTTTCATGGTTTAAGATTTAAATTCTGTGTCTGAGTCTGGAGTAAATTGACTCTACACATAAACTGTACACATAAAAGGTGTCAAAAAGATGTTTCAAGATGGTTTAATTGTGACCTTCATACAAGGCTAAGAAAAGCTCTGCAAAAATCTACTAGTTTTTAATAAAAATCAACTCCTGGTTCAAAATAAAAACAAAAACGATACAACCTATAACTGGAGAAAGGCCAATATGTTCTGGCAAAAATAAATAAATAAATCACATCAAGAAATTCATTGCTTCCTTAAAATTCATAAATCTTTATGATACTTTAGCATATGGGTACAAATCCTTGGCTTCCTTTCAGAGTTTTTAATTATTAATATTTATGTTTCTCAATCTTAGCAAATTTGTCCTACATTGCAATTTTAGTTGAGAATCTAAATTCTGCTAAAACTAGGGTTCTTCTAAAACAAAGATCAAGTTACTCATCATAGTCTTAGTTTTTGATGGTCTTCATGCAGCTCTAAGATTTCTTCTCCCTTGGTTAATATCAGATGAACACCGCAATGTGATTTGTAAAATTTCTTTCCATGTGGAGCTCTTAGTCCTTATATTACAGTATTGCATGTCGTGTAATATTCAGGTACTGTATAGAGCAATGCATTGCATCCACATAAAAGCAGATTGATGTGTACACTGGATGACCTCTGTTCTCGCTTGCAAGGAAAAAAAACATCATCATGGTGGGAGGAATTGCATTTCATTCTATAATAACATCTAATTTTTTCCCTTTTCTCTTTACAAAGAAAGGAACATCCAGCTTCTATACAATTCACAGAAACGTAAATTGCAGAAATACGAGTGGAGTGCTATCTGCTGTGCATTGTTAGACCACTCTGAGACTGTGAGAATGAGAATTAAAAACGAGACTATGAGCTGTGCTTGAATTCATTTATTTGACGCCAACCCCTTAACGATGGATTTTAAAACTTGAAGGTCAAAATGAATTATTTCAAGGGGCTAATTTTCTGTAATCTTCAGAAGCACAATGCACAGTACTGATGAAGAAAAACTTTGGCTGCATCCTTGAATGGCTAAACCTTCTATCTTCCATGCATGGTTAGACACATCGCAAGGATTGCCTATTTCTCCAGGTGGTTTTAACCGCCGTCTCCGTTAATGATAGGACAGGAGGTGTTTTATAGCCAAAACAGACTCTCTGCACCACAAACACCTTATTTTTCAAGGACCTGCTCGCCGCACATTCAGCGTACAAACGGTGAGGCGGCACCCTTTAAGACATCAAAATGATGACTGTTGTAATACAAGATAAAAGTCAATGAGAAAGATAAATGTCAGTCCATCTGTTCGGCTGTCCTTTTCAGCGCTGGACTGAATTTGATTAGAGCTTCAAAATCACTGCAAATGAAGACAACAAAATGCAACCTCAACAAGAAAATGCAGTATAACATCAATCTCTCATATAGTATGCACATTAAAAGAACAGCAACAAAATGAGCTAATGTAATAGCATTTGCAATCTCAGCCTCAGACGGCACGTCCACAGACCTCTTTGTTCACCAACTGTCTGATGCATAAGCAGAAAAAACTGGAAAGCACTTTCTCAGTCTGGCAAGCTTTAATCTGATTGGCTGGTTTTATGCAGCTTTTTGGGACTTGGGGCACAAAGTCGAGTTTACATGGCTGGTACAATAAGCGCTTTTCAATAAGATCAAATCACCGGATTTGCCAAAGTTTGCAAAGTCACTGGCATCAAATTTTAAAGATATTCCAGAGTTTTGTTTGAGGCACTCAGAAGCAAGTAAACTTGATATCCATGAGTATAACTCTATATTCTGCTTACTTTCTAGTTATGTCTGTGAAATAATCATTGGTTATTTGGCCTGACCGATCACATTATTTACATCCAATTTTAGCTTTTTTATTTTTTAGCTATTACGAAGACAAGAACAATGATGAACCCTGAAAGAAACTTTAAATGCCAGCCATACATCTATATGGGCGGTTCTCCAGAATAGTTGCAATGTAGACCAGACTTAACAATATAGTCAAAAGATTGGCTATGCAAGACTACTTTATTTTATCTAGAAGTTTGAATTGTGTTCGGAAGAACTGGAAAATCATAGTGCATATACCAGCCAATAGGATTCACAATCCATGGGCAATTAACACAGTACTTAAATATATCAGCATAAATTGTGCACAGTCTGTATTTGGCAGTCCTTTACAGTGCAAGTAGAGGTGCTCGGGGGGAAGGCAACCTGATATATGATTGATGGGGAAATAAGAATAGGATCAGGAGGGCTGGCTGAATGGCAAGATGAATGCATGAGTTTCCCAGGTTGGAGAAAAACGATATTCATGAGAATAAATTGACATTGTATCTTCCGTTCTAGTTCACCTTCCATTTCATCCCTTCTTTTATGCCTCTACCCCATGAATCAGACAGGGTCACAGTATGGTAACCACAACAACAACATCTGGCACAACTCAGTAAGAGCGGTGAAGGAAAACCAGGACAAGAAGAAATGGCGAGATATGAAAAGATGACACTGAGGTTGTGATTGATAGGCATGGCAAATGAACAAGGCTTCCATTAGCTGGTGCCTGCAGAAGATGTGGAGGCTTTATCAAGGGAGGCTGAAAGCTTCCTCGGGCTATGAGTGTTTCCAGTCTGTTTTAGTCATACTCCAATGACAGGTTGGAGGAGATTATTCGGCAAAGCCTACACTGTGCTATGAGCAAAAATGAGGGGGGAAAGATAGCTTGGATTACAGAGCAGACAAAATCTGCCAATTAAGGACAGCAAAATCTTTGCTCCTCAGCGTTGCGCCTTACAGTCGGGACAGCAAAATGTAGAAGAAAGAGTTACAGAAAAGCTCAAGACAGGAAAACACACCAGGTACGGAAAATAGCAGGTTTGCAATGTACCTTGCTACAACGTGCAGGACACATTTACCTCACACATACAAACTTGTTTATGTTATTCAAGACATAAAAAGAGAAAGCTACGCAGTGTTAATACATTTATATTTCACTGTTTCTATAAAAATATGCTGCATTTAGCAATATGCATAACATGAAAATCCTCACATGTACACTTTTCAGATCAATGATCTGAAAACAAAGCAAAGCTAACAGCAAATTCAACCCTCATAAATGAAAAGTAAAGGACATACTGGCCCCCTTTACACTTGGCGGTTACATCAGAGATTGAGCTGACCAAAAATTTTTCATTGTTCACCGAATTTGTAAAACACGGATAATTCAAAATGCTCGCAGATTAAAAAAAGCCATTTGGTCTATTGCGTTTGGCTGCTTTTGAAACATTCCCACATTAAAGGATGCTAATAGGGATTAGAAGTGAAGAAATAAAGTTTTAAAGCGCCCACGCGAAAACAGACTGGGAGAGAGACGAGAGTGAGGATTTTAGGAGAGAAATTAGAGATTTTAAATGTAGTGCAGTGGAACAATTCATGGGATATTGTTCATTAAATTGGGCGACCAGATCCTAAAACCACAGTGTAAAACAGAATGAAAAAAAAATTCATTTTTTGTGATTCGATCACCGAAAATACACTTTAATGCCAGGTGCAAAAAGGGCCAAAAGTCTAATCAAATGTGATGACAGTAAGTAATGGAGAAAGAGCCACGTAAATGTCAAGTCACTCTCGTACCACATGTGCAACGTATCACCCATTTTTCTCAATACAACATTAAAAAGACTTAAAAAAAACATCCATTTGTTAAATTCATCACCTTTGCCCAATGCCTGCAGATTTTCGTCTTCAAAAAGAGCCTGTTCAGTGAACTGGTGTTCACAGACAATGGTCAAGAAGGTTTTAGAAATTAAACAAAAGAGACACACTAACTGCCAGACATTTGTTACCTCCCAAAACCGCAAGTTTGTCACGTTTGGGAATGTGTGCTCACTGAAGAAAAAATATCAAATTAAATACAGTATAACTACAATATTGTGACGGCATTGTATGATGCTAAGAAATTTGTGGTGGTTTATCAATTTACGCAATGATTTGCCCAAGCTGTATGCACTAAAAATCAGCATTATGTGAGATTATTTTCATTATAGTCAATTACTAGTAGTGCTAAACTCATCCTTGAGAGTTAATATCTTTCACACTAATGAATTCCCATTGAGACGTTGGGGAAAACAAAGACTGACTGAGTGTGTTGCTTTGACATGCATTTTTTATATCTACAGAAGAGAATCTGTCTCTGACTATTGCAAACAAGGCCATTAGCTATATTGGGATCATTCAGCAGTTGGTAAGGCTTAAATAATGCACTTTTAAACATGTGGTTCAATCTCTGAGTGTATCTGACCGTAACGTCATTAGCATAGTGCATACCAATGCCAACGTTTCATGAAAGTGCACTTTTTCTTAATGAAAATTTAACCTCTTAAGCATAATGTCAGTTAACATTCTAAAATTAGCTGTTAAGATTTCATTCAAACATGCACTTTATGTGAAGCATAAAAAAATGAGGAATGCTATATTCAGGCCAATGAGGGCCTAATGGGGTTTAGACTCGTAGGCCAGCTCTCTTTTAGTGCTAATACTGGGCCAGTGTAGATAATGACACTGAAAATGCCTGTTTTGAGAGTTAATTTTGGCCATAGTTTACCAAAAATGGAAGTATCTGTCAATATTTACTCATCCTCATATCGTTACAATCATGTTTCATCAGGAGAACACAAAAGAAGATATTTTAAAGCATGGTTTAGATGTTTTTGTACATAAAGGTGGGGTCCAAAACAACAATGGATCCAACACTGGAGTTGGACACGTTCTCCTTTTTCAAAATATCTTCTTGTGTTCCATAGAATAAAGAAATGCATACAGGTTTGTAACGACATGTAGGTGAATAAATGATGGCCAAATTTTTGGTTTTGGGTAAACTCCCCCTTTTGTCCAAAACTACCTACAGTAAACTTTTTAGCGGAATGGAATGATGGCCTTTACCCCCTTTACTTTCACCTTGTCGCAGAAGACCTTTAATGGAAGCTCATGCCATTAAAGAGCATTTCACTATGCTAAATACCCTTTGTAGACGCTAAAAGCACTCAATCACCTTGATGTTGGCAGACATACAATACAATAAATGGTCCAGTTGGTTCCATGGGGGAAAGTAGTTAATTCTGCGACTACAGTGTTCAGCTGGGGATACTGTATGTCTGGAACAAGGAGACAACAAAACAAATGTGTGGGAATAATCTAAGAAACACTTTCAATCAATACAAGGTATAAAATATGAGGGCGGAAATCATACGCCGGGCTAAAAATAGAGCAATTTGATAGGTTTCTTCATGCTGAGGAGAAAATCAAACACTGCACTTTGATTAGTACGCCACACCTTGTTTCTGAGGTTGAGGTCCTCCATTAAACATTAATGTGTCCTTGAATCCACCTTTGCTTCATCAATACTTATTGACCAATATTATAACAGCCATTTAGTCCCAGGCAACGATGACCAGCTCTTGCATTTGCAATCTCTACAGATGTGGAGATGTGTGTGTTGTTTAGCAATTGCTTGCCATTTCTCATTAGGAGCACAGTAGGGTAGGTTTCCTTTTCATTAGCGATGAGGAAAATAAGAGGTACGAAGTAACTCTGGTGGGAGGAGAAGATGAAGCTTTCTGGTCTATTCTGGGTTTCTCGCATCACAGACTGTCAGTCTTCAGTAGAACGTGAAAGATACTGGAATGTTTAATCTCAGCTGGGCCTTTGATACGCTTCATTTAAAAGCAGGGGACTCAACTTTTCCATCTGCCACTTTTAAGACTATCACTATTTTTTTTTTGTTGTTGTTTTATTTTTATTTATTTATCTTGTTAGCCCACTTACTTTTATCATTGACTAAGCGACCAATGAATCAGAAAAACACTAAGCATTTCAAACAGACTGCTCAAAGGAATTGCATCTCATTTTAAGTGCTCTTTGAAAATGCTTCACAGAAAACTTAAGGCTCCAAAACAATATGCCATTTCACACATAAAGTCTTTACTGGTAAATTACAGGTAAACTACCGTTAAGAGATCATGTGTGAACAGGAGCTTTTCAAAAATACCGGTAAATTCGTTCCGGAAATTTACCAGTAAGGGAAGTTGTGACATTATCAGTAAATTACTGGTATGATGCTGTGTGTGAATGCAGAATGAAGATTACCGGTATGAGCACTGTAACACTGTATAAGAAAAAGCAACTACCAGCACAACAGAGTTAGCCAGGGGAGAGTAATGATTGTTACTTACGAATCAGAGGAACACTGGCGTTGGCTGTTCCCAACCTGTTGACGGCGACACAGGTGTAGTTGCCATAGCGATCCTGTGTCATGTTCTTCACTGTGAGAACTGATCTGGAGCTGAGGTTCTTGATGTCTATTCCTTGGCCCATGTTAATCCTGAAAATAGGACGATGAGTTGACATGACACATCAAGCAGTGACACCTGCTGCAGTGTGGCATGCTATAAATCCATCCATCAAAAACTATTTTAGTCGAACTTCTCATTTATACATGCAGAGAGGCTACATGGAATACAGTATTTTTAAAAAATCATTTGGTCACACCATTGTAGTAAACTGCAAAAAAGATGATTAAAAGGTGTAAAGCATACACTACTTTTCTGGGGGTAAGTATGGTTTTTAATACTTACTTATTTTTCAAAAGTGACAGTAAAGATATTTACATTGCTACAAAAGATTTGGAAAAAAAATCCACAAATTTTCAGTATTGATAAAAATAATAATAAATGTTTCTTGAGCACCAGATAAGCATATTAGTATGATTTTTGAAGGATCACGAGACACTGAATACCTGAGTAATGAAAAGTCAGCTTTGCCATTACAGAAGAAATAAATAAACATTTTAAATACATTAAAATAGAAAACAGTTCTGGTAATAATATTTCACAATTTTACTGTTACTATTATATTTTTGATAAATGCAACCTTGGTGAAAAAAAAAATCAATAATTTGTTTCATTTGTTTAGTTGTATATTTTCTACTTTGCTTTACTGTATTTTTGTTTTATATTACTTTTTCTTTTTTCTTTTTTAGTGTGCATGTCTGCTGTGGTCAAATCTATTTTACTATTTGACTGAATTATTATTATTCTGGATAACAGCAATTTTTTTGAAAGGTACACGCCTACTTTATGATAGAATTGATTATTAGAGTTTCAATGTTATCTGCCTACAGGGTTTTAACTAGGTAGCAAGAACTTGTAAGTTGATTATTCCGAAATGACTATTCTCTCTCAGTCTAGAACCCCAAAGATAAAGACAATAAAGTCAAAAGGGTTAAACATGAATAATTCTTAAAAGGTAAAGGAATTGGCACCAAATAAATGTGAAAACTATTTAATGATATCAATTAATATATTTAAACAGTAATATTGTTCCTCTGAGGTGTCACACTGTTATGGAGGATGATAACGCACTGATTTCTTTCTTCATCTAAGAATAATAATGTTTTGGACACTTATTAATGTTTCTTACACCAAAAGATGGCAGGCAGATATATGGTAGTCTGTGAGTTATGAAGGAAAATGCAAAAAATGTTACAATTGTCCCTGGTCCTGAGGGAATAGCCAAAGAGAAAATCAGAAGCAGAAAAATTTGCACATGGCTTGTAGCTTTGTTAAGGTCCAAAGTTCAGCTGCAGCTGCTCTTGAGAGTCCTGACTTTGGGTCATCCATGTTACTCTCACAGGTAAAGCGATGTGCTGACCTTTTGTCCCCTAATTCTCAAGTAGCTTGTCTCCTGCTGACACTTACTTAAATAAGAACAAAAACTTTTCTTAAAACAAAAGACCACTGCTACAACTGTATCTGAGGGTTATAGGCCATTATACACAAAAATATTAGAATTTTTTTTGCTTATACAGTATAACAATCTGTTCAGCCTCAGTTATTAGCAAGCAATTATATAAACTGGAAAACGGAACAATGTTCTTCACAAGTGCTTTCCATTGCACAGGTATCTAATTTGGAGACCCAACTATCTTTACATTTACAAAAATGTACATAGGCCTGGACGATAAAACGGTATCGATATTTATCAACGGTACACCTTCTTCGATAATGATATAAAAAATGTTCGATATAGCGCACGATGTGAATAAAGAATGAATATTAGTCGAATTTAAAATAAACATTTGCATTTGAATGTTAGGTGTGCATCAGGGAGCATCATCAGTGGCGCACGAGATGCGAGATGTGATAATGATGTAAGTGACGTTGTTGCATTTTAATGTTTTATAAGTCTAGCCCACAAGACGCGCAGTTGCTGCGTTATTCATTCAAAATTTTAGAGAAATATAGAAGCTCAATGCGGAGAAGATCTTGAATGGGTTAAAACCGAAACCAGGCCATTCACACAGAATGCATATTCAGCGCATTTTTTACATGGGCAAATATGAATGCTGCTCTCACGTCTCACACAAGAGATGTAGCCATGCAAAGTTAAAACAGTTTAAACTTTTAGAAAACATGTCGCGAATTTGTGGAGGTTTATTCCTTTTCATTGCATCTTTCACTGCATCTCATATGTTTTTAAATGCAATCTGCGTGAATGGTGCTTCGGCTCTTTGGATTAAGCAATGTATAAATACATTGACGTTTTGTTCATAACTGTTTATGCAATTTACGAAATTATATTTGATTTATATGAGTTAATGTAGACTTAATGCACGTTTTTTATATACTTATTTCCTTGTGTCAGTGGCAAATTCTTTAAATATAAAAAACTTACTTACACTCTGTGAGTCAGAACAGCCGGCATTGTTGTCTACTTTACCAGGATCAGGAAAAGAAAGGAAAAATTTAAATCGCATCATATGACCCCTTTAAGACCTAGATAATCTGCATATAAAATAGTAGCAATTAGATATTTGTTTAATTTTTATTGTGTGTATGATTGTTAAAACAAAAATATTTGTTGTTTGTCTCAATAAATTGGGTTAATTTAAAAATACAGTGGTTAAATAAAAAAAAAAATTTCTATTGCTCTTTTTAAAAAAAAAAGGTTATTAAAAATGTCAATAATTATCGATACCGAACGATATGAAACATTATATCGTTGATACATTTTTTAGCTATATCGCCCAGCCCTAAATGTACATAAATGTAGCTTTATGAAAAATACATGATTTTCATTGTTCATGATTATTTTATCTTATAAAAACAAAACTAGTTCATGATTTTGCATAATTCCTGTCCGTTTCTTTAATATTACTCTAACAGTTTCTTTTTTCACTATTGTTTCCTGCTGTTAGTTCAGCATTGAGTCATTCAGACAAATACAGTAAAAAACAGACAGTTTAGCAACAATGTTCAATGTAAAGCCTTAGATTAAGCAGAGTACAGACCCAATGTCAATAAGCCTCCTTTGCAATTTGAATAAATTGAGTGAAGCCTATAATTACAATTAGCACAGTGTGAACTGCTGATTCAGATCGTACTCGGCAAGAGTGGGTAAATGACGGGTAATGGGGTAATTTGGTATTTAAATTCAAGAACCACTACTTGAGTCAACGCTGATTGGTGCGAAGACTTGGAATGCTCTGTACTAGTGATGAGGTTATACAAACACACAATTAAAATGCAGGGTTAAGATAGTAAGACAGATCTTCCTAACATACATAGGTTTGTACGTGTTTCTACTTTAATGTAACTGCATAAAAATGGTGTGTTTAGAAATAGACTTGAGTATACCTCTGATTTAGTTTCTCATTTTATTATCACATTCCATAACATTTCATTAATTTTAAAACATAATCAAATGTCATTAACATTTTTTTTTAATCTACAGTGATTTATTCATCAAGACTCTACAAAATTATGCCTGTAGGTAATGCCAGCCTTAAGTGTGCTTAAAAAAAAGTATAAATACTAAATGAAATTTTTAATTAAATTCTGAAAATCTCCCACTGACATAGTGAAAGAATGTTAATATTGGAAATGTAGAAACCTAAAAATATCTACCACATCTAGAAAAAATGCTGGTGTACAGCCACAAATTAATGTTCACAGAAAATGACAAAAAAAACCCTAAAAACCAAAAAACACTGACAGCACCAGAAAGAGGTTGAAACGATGTCAATAAATTGGAACAACCAGCGGTGAGCCAGTGTTTTTCATTGTGTTGACAGTGATGAATATTTGCATATTGGCATTCTTTCTTACATTCATTTGCATATTGAATTGTGATTGGTCTTATCTCTCTTACATCTACTTAACCATCTGTGGCCAACTTTACACTGCAAAAAGTGAAAGCCACATTATGTGCTGATACTTGTGCACAGTTGACAGAAAACTAGAAGCGTACTGAGTGCCATGACAATGGCAGAGTTAAAGATGGATCTGATTTGACATTTCATTTCCACAAAACCGAAGCAGCCCTAAAACTATTCCTTCACTGCCTTGCCAACACTAGTATTTCCTTCTAGAAATTCACCATTTTTGCCCTTTTTGGGTACTAAAAGTGAACCCCCCCCCCC
>NW_015661854.1:134306-138528 GCF_001515625.1 Sinocyclocheilus rhinocerous | reverse complement strand
TGAAAAAAGTATCACAAGCCTCTCCCCCCGCCCCCCCCCCCCCCCCCCCCCCCAAAAAAAACATAATGTTTTAACCAACTCTTAAAATAGTACATAATTCTGACTGATCAATTAAAACATCTTTTTGTGTTGCTCAAATGACTAAAATGTTACAGTTTGCTTCAGAGCTCTTTTAGAAAGTTAGATTATTTTTGCCAGAAGTGTATGACTTTAATTAAAAGTTGCATGATGGTTGCAAAAAATGATGGTTAAGTTGCAAAAGTGATTTTCATGAGCTTATGCTGTGCCAAGAGTCACTATCTTTCGAAATTAAGACTCTTTAATAAGACACTTTGTAATATTTGATAAGCTGCAGATCCATAGCTATTAAACTAATACTACTAAGGACTGTAATACAGCTTTAGATCAACGTTCAGCGATTAAACCTTAGGCAAAATTCTCAAAAAGTGCTGTACAGTTTGATTGTACTGTAATTATTCTGTGGATCCAACAAAAGTAGTGACTGCAAATGAATACTGATCAAAATATTTAATCTTTTTACGCAGACACACTTGCCACAAAAAGCAGCCTCGACCGACGTTAACCTTCTCTGTGGTGAGCATTCTAAATCATAAATAAACTCACTTAACATGCACAATGTATGATAAATTATCACTGTACAGCTAAGCTAATGAAATGAAGGCTTTTATCATCTATCACTCTTGGTTTTACCTTTTCTCTCCCTTGTACCACTCAAAGACTGGAGAGGGGACTGCTGCTGCCTCACATCTCAGCAGGGCAATCTGACCGGGTCGGACCCCATGACTTCTCATCTCATGGATTGCTGGAGGAACTACAGAAAGAAAATAAAAACCAACGTGATTTAGGGGAGGAGCGGACACACATAATAAGCAAACTCATACACTCTCAGAAAAAAAGGTACAAAAGCTGTACCTGGGGCAGTACCTTTTCAAAAGGTACACTTCTGTACCTTTTAGGTACTAATATGTACACTTTAGGTACAAAGGTGTGCCTTTTAAAATGGTACCGCCCCAGTGACAGCTTTTGTACCTTTTTTTCTGAGAGTGTATATAAACTAACCCAACTTACAGTGGTGTGAAAGAGGCAGAAATAAATTAGCAGCAAGATTCAGAGTGGTCAACACGTGTAAATCTTATGGGTGCAATGCTGAGAAATAACATTCATCCCAAGGGTTGGAGAAATGAAATGAACTGCTCAGTGATAAATTGTTTAATGGCTGTTCAAAGGCTGAGGAGCTGAGGAAGGTTCTCTAAATATGTGCATGCAAAATGAGGGCCCTTTCATGTTCACAAATGCAGTGTAAATCTCTCTAGTGTGTCAGTGAGAGAGCTTTAACTACAGGGCAAATTTTTATTTTCCAGCTAGTCAAGTAGCAACAATCCTCTCTCAATAGAAAAAAGAAATCTTCATACATAAATTTTCATTGTATATTATTTCTTATAGCAGGAGCAAACAGAGTAAGCTACTAGAATGGCGTGTGTTCAAATACAAAATGACAAAAAGAAAAAGGCTACGAAAGAAATAACACCATACTTAATAAACACACAAATAAAGCAGGCCTGTACAGAATACTAAGTTGAACACAATATAAAAAAATCTGAAAATAACTCCCTTCAAGCAGGTGATCCACTTATGTCTTTCTAGCTAGCGTTAAATTACTTGCTATGTCTGAATTTTAGTGGGGGACATTTATATTCCAGGCAACTCGTTCTTTGAAAATCACCTGCAAGTTATTGAGGTCTGTGTTCAGACAATTTTTTCCTGAATGAATTTTTGACATTCTCTTCTATAACCCCACAGTTGAAGGTATGAAGTTCTCCAGGCCTTCACTGTAATACGTTTCATGTTATCTGAGGGCTGAAAAAGAATTTCCACTATTGTGGTGAGAACAGTAACAGTAACAGTAAGGGATTTTTAAGAATGATGTTCTCAGACTCTGGGCTCCATAGTTACGTCACGTAGATATGTTAAATCCAGTGTTGGGGAGTAACTAGTTACATGTAACGGCGTTACGTAATTTAATTACAAAATAAATGTAACTGTAATCAGTTACAGTTACTAAGAAAAAATGTGTTATTAAATTACAGTTACTTATGAAAATGTTAACGATTACAAAGGGGATTACATTTGAATATTTACACACATCCACATACAGATTTAATTGATTTTTTCCCCAAATTACACTGACTACTCTGAGACATACGGCCCTATAATGTCCGCAATGCGGAAAACACAGACTGGTTCTGTAACCTATTACATTTCCAAAGTAACCTTCCCAACACTGGTTAAATCATTTAACAAATGTGAAGGCATGAGCTTCACCACACTCTACACGGAAGTGAGAGTTTCTCTCATTTCACATATCAGGAAAATAATTTGCAGCATTTGAAAATCAAAGCATCTAACAGTAAGTGTGAGGAAAAAAATCTCACAATTTTTCTAGTTAAATGACTCAATGTGAGGGAGAAACATTATTCACTGAGATTAGAAAAAAACAAAACGGTTTACAGTATTTTTGCTATGGATTACCCCGTTTGCATGTCAGATACCAATTACTTGAATTAAATAATAATTATCTTCACTAAAGAAATTTCCATGACTCTTTTTACTCCTAGAAATCAAAATGTTACAATGTTTTCCAAGACTTTGAGAACCGTGTATAAAGAATATGGATATCCATCATTGTAATCACTGTGTTGAGAAATTTTGTTGTGTGATATTGTGCTGCTCATCATTTCTTCTCTGCACAATCTGCTGGGAAGGTATGAAAATAGCAGTGCGACACATCAACACAGCTTGAATGCAGAGTTTTGGCATATGTTGGAAGAGAAGTCTGTCTGATCCAAAAAATGGCAACGGATGAATCTTGTGCTTTGGCTGGATCATGCATTTACAGTACAGGCATCAGCCCATGAAAATGCCTAGGGAGCATTACATAACCTGAGCATCACAGAAGCGGGCTAGCATAAGATTTAAGGATAACATAAAATAAGAGATTAAAGGAACACATTGCTGATGACAAAGGTGAGGACAAATGACTGCTGAGCCTATAATATATGGGTGCAGAAAGGACAAGGCTGAGAGTGCAGAGAATTTAAAATCAAAGTGAACTGCTGTTCGCAATCCATTTTACTTCAGTAATCTGTCAAATGTCTGAGTATGAGTGAAACATGAGAAAAGAGGAAGGGTGGGGTTAGATTGTAAAAGTGGGCACATGATATAAAGTTTGCTAAAACAATGTTATTTGGTATTTGGCTAATTTTGTTACAATTACAAATGAGTGGAAACATTTCTTATTTTTAATGTTGAAAACAGTTGTGCTGCATCCTTACTGAATAAAATTATTATTAATTTTATTAACTTTAGCCCCCACCTCCCCCCCCACCAAACATTAACCTTACTTACCTCAAACTTCTGAATATCACGACTACCAAAAAAAAAAAAATGCTTTCGACATTGATAATAATAAGAAATGTTTATTGAGCACCAAATCAGCATCATGTGACACTGAAGACTGTAACAATTGCTGAAAATTCATCTTTGCCACCACAGGAATAAATCATAAAAAAAATATATATATATACTGTATATGTATAAAACATAATGAGAACTGTATTGAATTACAAGACACAAAATATAATAAAGTGAATTTAATGCAAGTATAATAAATAAAATAAAGCAAATAAGATATATTTTGATTCCATGTTGACTAAAGGACACAGGGCACACAGGATCCACACACCATAACATGTTTATGCATCAAGATGATAATGGGATTCAATTATTCACAGATCCCCATGCTGATGATTCAAATAAGTCAATACATTCTTCATTTACAATCATGCTCTATAACTTGACATCAGGTGTCAAAAGCAATTTAAAATACATGCGAACACATATTTGGATCCGTCAGTTTCTGCAGGGAAAAAGATTTTGGAAATTCAAATCAGGCGTCAGGTGATATGAAAGCGTTCGGATTTGTGATGCCAAGTTCAGCCTTTTAAAGGGGTCATATGATGCGATTTCAAGTTTTCCTTTCTCTTTGGAGTGTTACAAGCTGTTCGTGAATAGATAAGATCCCTAAAGTTGCAAAGACTAAAGTCTCAAACCCAACGAGATATTCTTTATAAAAGTTAAGACTCGTCCACGCCTTCCTAAAACGTCTCGTTTAAACACGCCCCCACATGTCTACATCACTATG
>NW_015661854.1:132514-134080 GCF_001515625.1 Sinocyclocheilus rhinocerous | reverse complement strand
ACGTATTTATGGAATGCCAAACCTGACAAAATTAGAAAAAAATAAATATATAAATAAATAAAAAATTCAGACATTTTTACTTGAAAACAAAAATGATTTTTTGCTGATTACCACAATGGTTTGCATTTGTCAGTATCCACCTACGCCGGCATATTGTGTCAAAGCTGACACATCACAAACTAGAACACACAAAAAAACCCTCAGCTTCTTCAAAACTTTTATTCACCTCTCGTGCAAAACAAGAATTTATAGTCTCCATCTCATATACGTTCAAAAAGGCGTAAATAATCCCAAACCTCAATGCCTTCATTTTGATTTATGCTTCGGCTGACCAGATCCAGCACCAGTGTCTATTGGCTGCATCACAGAGTCCCATCACTAACTGAGTGCACTGCCTGGCTGCCACGCAAGATGAGCAGACTCATACATCAGGGTGACGTCGGGGGAGGCTGCGGCCGGGGGAGAGAGACAGAGCCCCTGGTGGACTGAAAGGCCATTTAAGAGTTTCATTCTGTCACCCAGCACAGCCATAAGCTGCTTCAGCCCTGACAAGCTCACTCCAACCAAAGCGCTGCAAGTTTGTGTTGAACAGCGCTTGCTTAGACTCCGATATCGCTCCTTCTTGATATTTAGGATATCGCTTCATAAGGGGATGCTTTATTACCCTGATTTCCCACGTATGTATTAGGCTTGCCGCAATAGACGGTGCTGGCGGTGATACCGTTGTTAAGCCGCAACACCGGTTACGTCACTTTCCCACCGCGTCATCGACCCCCACCGTCGTTTTGATTTTTAGTTCAGTAAAAGAACAGACACTACAATTAAAAACTGAACGCGACTGCTCAATGCAGCGTGCCGAACGACAGTCGCATCACAGATCAGATTTAATTTATCCAGTGAGGAGAGTGAGTCGAGCTGACTGACAAGAAGAGTGGGGTGAGACAGACAAGACGATCGCGGATGATTTAGTTTCGATAGGAAATGCAAAAGCGCCTGTTTGGCAGTATTTGGGATTTTAAAAAGCCTGTTGACTTTTGCTGTTTATCTAAGGTGATTTTGGAAGTTTTTTTAAACATTCATTTCTTATTTAATTGGTTCCACATTATTTGCTGATTTTTACTTTATTTAAACTTTGTGTAATTTATTTATTTTATTTGACATCATGCCGTGCCTCCAAGCTTTCTTACTCGTTTTGCTAATAAACGTTCTACGTTTCTTATTTATTTGGTTAGATATTATACATGTTTACTTAGCCTATTTCCAGTTTTGTATACCTATTTAAACTATATGTAACTTATTTGTTATTTTATATTAGGCATAGCCTGCCCTATAGCATGGTGTATTTTTATTCACTTTGTTAATAAAAGTTCTATGTTTTATATATAGTGTAGCGTATCTGCTCATGTGTATTTATTAATAATTAATAATAACTAGTTATAAATAATTTGCCTATGTACCAACATATAATATACACTCTCATTTAGATCATCAGGAGACGAACTCATAGATATTAAACATGGTACGCTTACATATAGGTAAGATGACAGAAACGATTGGTTCCAACAC
>NW_015661854.1:124083-132433 GCF_001515625.1 Sinocyclocheilus rhinocerous | reverse complement strand
GGAAAAGAGGAAACGCCCCTGCCCCCACGGTGATACCGGTATTATAGGTGTTGTCACACATCGATTAACCGGTGGGAAAATATCCTCACTGTCACAACCATTTTACGGAGGAGTTCAGAACAATGAGCTTTGTAAAAATCCACGCGTTTCAGAAAGGCGGGGCATAGAGGAGAAACAATAATGTACAGTATGTGGAAAATAATGTGTTTTTTGAACCCTAAACCGCATAAACACATTTCATTACACCAAATACACAAAATAATGTTATTTTTTAGCAACGTCATATGACCCCTTTAACAGAAAACCGAATCTCTAGCCCTGTTCACTTCAAACATTTGCCACACTACCTGACATTTCAGTTGGAATGCAGTTAAAATATTTCACACCTTCTCTGGCCCATTAATCAGTGTGAGCTTGCTTTAAATGGATTTGGATGCTATAATACGGCATTCAGAAGCAGAACCAGAAAATTCTCTGCATATAGAGCCAATGTGAGAGAATCCAAGTGTGCATTTACTAGAAACATCTATGCATCTGTTATATGTGCGTATATGCTTCAAATCTGCAAAAACACCTCCATATTGGAGGTTACACAAGTGGATTTCAAGTTAATTCATAGCTTATGTGTTTTGCACATAAAAACAAGAGGTTTGAGAGCGGCTGAAATCTGCTGAGGGTGAGATATGGTATGTATCTGTCTGTGTCATTCATCACTGAGATTTGTGCTGTATTGTAAGCTATTGGCATGCCTTGGCAGGCTGCCTAATAGCACAAGAGAAGCTGGCTCTGATATATATCCACTTCTCCTATCTAACAAACCACTGCATCTGTCCTCACTGAGGGATGATCCAGTTCATTATAAAGCTGCATTAGCAAGAACTACCCAGGGACGAAAACAAAGTATTAGCCACAACTGCAACCACAACTTTTCACATTAATTAAAATCATTTGAGCACATATACTGCAGTGATAAAAGGTCCGGAGGGACAGAATACATGCAAGTCATCCAATTTCAAACATCAAAATATATTTTAAAGCAGAACAGAAGTCAATGTATTGCTAGTCTTTGGATACATCTTTAAAAAAATTATTTTGGAAAAAAATAAAAAAAAATAAACAATGCTTGAATTCTGAATTGATGACAAACATTCTCACCTGACTGATTTTGAACAAAAAACTGTTTCAGTTTTCATAACAAGAACCATCACAGCACACACAACAAAATCATTCACAAAGTGCAGTTTATAATAAATAAAGCAGATTATTTATCAAGGATTAAAGGGACAGTTCACCCAAAAATGAAAATTCTGTTAACATTTACTCTCACTCATATTGTTCCACACCTGTATGACTTACTTTCTTCTGCAGAACAAAAAAGATGATATTTTGAAGAACAACTATCAATAGAATAAAAAGTCAACATGGCCTGATCATATTGTTTAATTTGGACCCCATTGATTCATTATATGTTCATTATATGTCACACATGAAGGTTTGTAACGACATGAGGGTAAGTAAATGATGACAGGATATTAATTTTTGGGTGAACTACACACAGTTAGACATTTGTGTTAAGAGAGCATAAGTCCTTATGTAATAATATGCACAATGAGTGAAGAAAAATCCCTATTAAACCCATATGCACAAGATTCAATTAGATTAGTCTTTTAAGGAGTTATATCATCATCTCATTATAGCAATCACACACCAGCATCGGTTAATGTAAAATCGTGGTGTAAAAACCACGAAAGCCCTACAATCCCAGTCATTTACAGGCTTCATAACAAAAGCGTGCAACTGTAAATCATTGGTGAGTTTCTAAGCTCGTACCAGATGGGAGGGTCTGAAAATAGCAAAGTTGGCATGAAAAATGGATGCTGCGGGGCTTACTGTTTGACAAATTTGCCAGTTGCGGCTTGATCACAAACGCAAATTAAAATGACAAGGCAGAGATTATGTTTTAGAAAACCTGTGAACATAGCACCTCGAAAATCAGTGAATACGTCAATATATGCCAGACAAGGTTCCCAAGGGTTCAATGCCTTTTTGATTAGTCTTTCATGCACAGATTTGACACATACAAAAACGCAGGTTGACTAATTCAAAACAGACTGCTATTGAATTATATTTTTATTGTTGGTATAAATCTAGGCTTGGTATAACCTGATCTTTCAAGAGAAAAAAAAAACTGAATAGGAGCACCAGTTAAATCAAGTTAAATAGGATTTTCTATTATCACACTGAAGCCAGAGGTTAGTGGGTTGAACTGAAACTGCATGCTAATCCAGTTTATTATTTTTCCTCTTAATAAGTTTCATAACATCACAGCATGTCTGACTTTAAAGCTCACTGATGTTGGTGTCGGGTGGATGTACAGAATGACTAACTGGCACATCTCCAAACCAACAATAATTAATTTATCACATGACGCTTTGGAGGAAGGGATGATTATATAGTCTTGCACCTTTATCCTCCTAACAAGTATAACATGTTATTTTAATTACAAGATCAATTAATAACCCACCTCTTCAGCCAGAGGCTAAAATGAGTTTTCTTCACAATTAAGGAATGGACTCATCAGTCCATGACTTATCAGCTTATAAACAGAGAGACTGCTTCAGTTGCTGTCTCCACCTCATTGTCCTATTCTGTTCGCCAGCACTAGGTTTAGCAGCCAAGATTTATTAATTCGTTAAGTTTCCATTTAAAATTCAAGAATAACATCATGTTCTTTCTCTAACACATCCAATCCTTATAAATAACACTCATGCTAAGGGAACACGGGCTTTGTATGTCCCACAGAGAATATGCACTGTGGAGAAAAGTATTGAGTTGAATGAAATCATTAACCACATTGTCACACATCTATGTAAATAGACAAATTGGCTTTTAGCCTATTATGCTGAAGAATAGGAGCCATATTGTACAGTGCAGTGAAGATGGGCACTCGAGACAAGCCGTTATTTGTCTGTGAAGTCTTATAATATCAAAGGGGCATAATTCATAGAGTCATCTATGGAAATGCATTATGGTCTTCAGTTATTATGTGCGTCAGAGGTACATAGTTTGCAGTTTTGGGGGGCGAGTGGTTCAATCAGTGAGGCCTTTCATTACTTTTAATTTCTACTTTCAAAACCGACATTTACATCACAGCAAATGTTGAAGGACAAAGCAATATGTGTATCTAGTGCACGCCAGAACTACATTAAAGACAGACCTTTAGTTTGTGGCTATTGAGAACTACACAGGAAAAAAATGGTGTAGAAACATTTTTTTACACAGATTATTTTTTTACAGAGAAATTGCAAAGAAAAAAAAAACGCAAGTAACACACTGAAATAACCTCTTAACTAATATAAAATATTTTTTAAAAACATATATTTTTCATTTATTTATTTATTTGTGTTTTTTTTTTTACAAAATATTTTGGAATATAAAATTGCCATAAAATCAATTTGTCAAACTAAGTTATGTTTCAAATTTGAAGTTCATATCACAAAAATGTTGGTTCCTGTGAGATTTTGTTTGTTATATTTATGCATTTCCCTGTCACAAATTTATACATTTCTGTCATAATATTACTTCTATCACAAAATGGTCAAATATGGAACCATGAGACTTAGACCTTAGACCTGAAAAATAGGCATTAAAAAAGAGCACCAAGATTAAATGTGAAATTTTGAAGTTTTTGAATTGAATTGTATTTTCTTGTAACATTGTTGAATTGTATTTTCTTGTAACATACTTGTTTTATTTACAACTTGCCAACATTTTTCTTACAGTATAAGCTGTACATTATAAAAATGAAATAACAATTAAAATAGTGTAGATTATTTTACTCAAAATTTGTGTTTTTATGCTTATTATAGTGTTGTACCGTTAGCTTAGCAATAGCAACTCGATTGAAATCAATTGTTGCCTATGTAGGCAGCAGGCAGTTCAGTAGGTTTTGGAACAGAGGTAATGTCATTCATTGATTTCAAAAGCCTATTGTAAGCCCTGGACAACTGTTGAGATTGACTTCTTCTGGCTAGTATTTAAGGTAGGATTCTACTGAAGTAAAATGACACTGAATGCCATCCAAAGGCCTCCCCCATATCCTTCTTATCCTGTCTTGCCGACAAAGAGGCCCTTTCATTGCTTTACAACGTTCAGGAATTTTCACAAATCTACACTTGCCATTTCTTGACTGGGAAACCTTCCACAATTTCAGTCACACTTCAAATCATACAGAAATGATGGGTCACTATTGGACTGTGCCAAGTAACAGTGCATTTCTGATAAATCTCAATGTTCCATAAAATCGGGCCTTGCTTTTAACATATGCTTGGTTGGCTGCAGTGTACTGCATAACCCAATGAATACAGCTGTACAAGTTTAAAATTCTTTCAGTGATATGAATATGTCAAATCATAAATGCATGTGTCCGTTCATGGATATAATCATTAGAGTAAAATGTCAAGCCAATAACAGCATAAAGTCTTTAATTGCATTTACAAATACCACAAATCAGGACAACCCTGATTACGCCTTGACTTTTTAAATATACAGTGTTCAGGCAATAATAGCTGTGAAAGTGAGAAAAAAGCACAGAGAATGGAAATTACAATGTAATATATACAACTGCATTATGCTAATATACAAACCAAAACCAAAAGAAAGTGAATAAATCAAAATCATAAGTGCAGTGTTGTTTTAGTATCGTTGAGATATAGTTTTTATTAATATTTTGAATTCATTTTTATTTTTATATTTTCCATTTTCATTTTAGTTAAAGTTTTAGTAATTTTAATACTTTTTTTGTCATTTTTATTAGTTTTTTTAAATTTTATTTTATTACATTACTTTTTATTTTAGTTTTGTTTTATTTATTTCAAGTACATCGTTAATTTAAATAAAAATGAGAAATGTTGTCTTGTCAACTAGCTGAAATAAAACAAGTTAATTTTAAAAATATATTTTATTGCAGTTAACATTTATTTTAATGTTAAGTAACATTTTTTATGGTTTTAGGTAACTACAACAAATAAAACCCCTATGTGAAGTCACCTTATTGCACTTAGTATAGTAAAATCCCCAAGCATTCAGTGAGTGACTGAAATTTGTTTTGGGCATTGAAAGGCATGTTCAATTGTCTTCAGTGAGTGAAAAGCAGGCTCAATTGGATTAAGCAAGGGAATGACTTGGTTGGTCAAGACTATTCGTCTACTGGGCTCTGAAAAACTCCTTGGCCATTAGCAGCATTCATCTTCATTACAGCTCACATTACATTAATAAGCAATCACATCACTAAAGTCAAGGGAGACAGAATTAGCCGTACATGCCTGGGGCATAGCACAGAGCCATGTCTCACAAATAGGGTGCTATGCTTTGGATCACAAGCACTTCTTTTTCCGTGTTCTGTGTTTTTCAAACAGGTGATTTGGACATACCGGCTTTGCCTCTGATCAGTTTATTCTGCTTCTCGGCTTAATGACAACATGCTTTATCAGAACTGACATGTCTTTGGTCCTCATGTTGAGAAACTCCAGCAACATGAAACTCGACTCGAAATGCAGATGCCTAAAATTAACTCACGACTTTCTGACAGCTTTCTTGTGCATGAAAAATGCAACAACACACACTTGGCCAAAAACAACTGGCTGAACAGCCAATTTAAAATGGAAACAATGCATGAAAAAGGGACAGTAATTGCGACATTGTTCACAGATTGTTTAAATAACCTCAAATTAAAGTTGAAGTTTAAGCTGCAGTATAACCTCTTAGTCACTGACTATGTCTACACAGTGTGCAGAAGTGGTCTCTTGGCCTCATTAGGACAATAACAGGAAACCGCCATGTAAACACATCTATTTGAGACATGGATGATTACAAGTTTTGCCACATTACCGAAAATATATTGCCTATAGACTCAGTTGCTGTTTTCAATTCAACTGCAATGAATGGAGACTGTTTGTTTGCACATTCTGAACACTGCAACGTTACTTCAACTAATCGCGTGAGTTTGGGGGCGGGGCTATCTGTTTGGTCAACCAATAGCAGACAGGGGGAGTGTTCAGGAACTTGTCATTATTTTTGCAATTTGGTTTACTGCCGCTAATGCCACACATATATATATAGTCAGTATATACAGTATATGATGTTTATCACACCAGGAGATTTAATGTATAGCATCATGTTTAAATGTGCATAAAAATACATGACCTGCAGCTCAAGATTAAACATCCATTAAAGATGTTTTACTAATTGGGGCATAGCACAGAGCCATGTCTCACAAATAGGGTGCTATGCTTTGGATCACAAGCACTTCTTTTTCCGTGTTCTGTGTTTTTCAAACAGGTGATTTGGACATACCGGCTTTGCCTCTGATCAGTTTATTCTGCTTCTCGGCTTAATGACAACATGCTTTATCAGAACTGACATGTCTTTGGTCCTCATGTTGAGAAACTCCAGCAACATGAAACTCGACTCGAAATGCAGATGCCTAAAATTAACTCACGACTTTCTGACAGCTTTCTTGTGCAACAAACAAACAAACAAACAAAAAATAATGCAACAAAACACACTTGGCCAAAAACAACTGGCTGAACAGCCAATTTAAAATGGAAAGAATGCATGAAAAAGGGACATTAATTGTGACATTGTTCACAGATTGTTTAAATAACCTCAAATTAAAGTTGAAGTTTAAGCTGCAGTATAACCTCTTAGTCACTGACTATGTCTACACAGTGTGCAGAAGTGGTCTCTTGGCCTCATTAGGACAATAACAGGAAACCGCCGTGGAAACACATCAATTTAAGATACGGACAATTACAAGTTCTGCCACATTACTGAAAATATATAACCTATAGACTTGGTTGCCGTTTTTCATGCAATTACAATGAATGGAGACGGTTTGTTTGCATATCCTCAACCAATCGTGTGAGTTTGGGGCAGGGCTATCTATTTGGTCAACCAATGGCAGACGGGGGAGCATTCAGGAACCTGCCGTTATTTTTGCAATTTTGTTCATTACCGTTAATGCCACACAAATTACACATAGCATCATGTTTAAATGTGCATAAAAATACATGACCTGCAGCTCAAGATTAAACATCCATTAAAGATGAATATTTTACTAATCATTCATGCAGCTATAGAGC
Organism: Sinocyclocheilus rhinocerous; assembly: GCF_001515625.1. NCBI lineage: Eukaryota > Metazoa > Chordata > Actinopteri > Cypriniformes > Cyprinidae > Sinocyclocheilus > Sinocyclocheilus rhinocerous. The sequence continues at coordinate 125,291 of NW_015661854.1, read as the reverse complement.
TTAAATCAACCTCTTACGCAACACAATAACACCAATCCCTCTCTGACTACAAATTCCTTTATAAACCACTGGGAGGTTTAAAGGAAGGTGAAATCTGAATGTAAACAGACTACGTCTTTCTTTGTAATTTGCAGAACAAGTGGTTGTTCCAGGACACATTGGCTCAAAATGTGTCTTGACAAAATGACATATGAAGCAAAGGCACTACATTGCCGCTTCGAAGCTCTAACAATTGCATTTTTCATAAATATTCTAACATCTGTGAGCTACGTGACATCACCTAATCTGTCTTATTTATATATTTCTTTTCCTTGATGTCTTTAGAGGCAGCGCATGTATGAATGTGGAACTTAAAACTAAACATCTGTTGCGAATTCCAACAGGAAAATAAAAACGCGGTGGCATATAGTCATAACAGACATGACAAATTGAGCTTCATGACATCTAATTTGACATCAGAACAGTGTAGATTTAAAATGCACGAGTTGCTGCAAAAACAAAGTCATGATAAATTGTATAATTATATGCAGGACTGAGCAAAATTGAATTACTTTTCAATTTATGAGTTGGAAAATATATATACTGTATTACTGTATTAATATGAATATAATTTTCTCTCTCTCTCTCTATATATATATACATATTAGGGGTTGAACGACTTCTGATTTTTTAAAGTCGACTTTTATGTGATGAAAGTCGAGTCGAAGTCGACTAGTCGCTGATGACGTCATTAATGAACAAATAAGTCTGGAGCTGTGATAAACACCTTGTGCACAGCTATGGCATATGACACAGCGCTGCCCACATGGCTATTGCTCCTATAACAGTTCATTTTTATCAGTTCTTTTGTCTTTGGGTCGTTATATTTCTCACAGATTTCTGCTCATTCTAAATCAGATATACAGATAAAGTAGCACAGTAAAGATTATATTCATATGAATGCACTGAGAGCGATTACGTGTGTGAATTAATTCTACCTGGCGGCGTCTCTCTACTAGCAGTGAAACTGTGGGATTTAGTTATTAAGAAATATATGCTTGAAACTTTCAGTTTCTAAGCTATTTTATTGAGAAATCACAGAACAGTGTTGACAATACATTTACACGCTGAATGATTCTGTGTTGTCGATGTACGCGCTACTGTCTGTAGCCTACAGGTGCATCTCAATAAATTAGAATGTCGTGGAAAAGTTCATTTATTTCAGTAAT
>NW_015661854.1:115459-124019 GCF_001515625.1 Sinocyclocheilus rhinocerous | reverse complement strand
GGCACCCCGGTTGGGAAACACTGCTATACACTACCGGTCAAAAGTTTTTAATTAATCACAATTTGTTTAGTGCTTTTGAAAGAAGTCTCTAATGTTTACAATGGCTGCATTTATTTGCTGAAAAATACAATAAAACGGTAATTTTGTAAATAATTATTCCAACTGAAAATCATTGTTTTCTATTTTAATATATTTTAAAATGTAATTTCTTTCTGTGATGGCAAAGCTGCATTTTCAGCAGCCATTACTCCAGTCTTCAGTGTCACATGATCCTTCAGAAATAATTCTAAATCATGCTGATTTGGTGCTCAAGAAACTTTTCTTATTACTATCAAATGTTGAAAATAGTTGTGCTGCTTCATGTTACCGGAAACCGTAATACACTATCATTCAAAAGATTAGGGTAAGTAATATAAAAAAAATACTAAAATTAGTACTTTTATTCAGCAAGGATGCATTAAATTGATCAAAAGTGACAGAAAAGACATTTATACTGTTACAAAAGATTTTTTTTTTTTTAATTTCATATAAATGCTGTTCATTCATTAAAAAAAGAATCCTGAAAATATGTATTATGGTTTCCACAAAAATATTAAGCAGCACAAACTGTGTTCAACATTGATAATAACAATCATTACTAATAATTGAGCACCAGTAATAACTGATAATAACCAAACAGCCAATCATTAAATTAGGTGATTTCTGAGGGATCATGTGACACTGATGACTGGAGTAATGATGCTGAAAATTCAGCTTTGTCATCACAGGAATAAATTACATTTTAAAATATATTAAAAATAGAAAACTGTTATTTTAATAATATTTCACAATATTGCTGTTTTTTCTATATTCATCAAATTATTATTTCATCAAATAAATGTAGCCTTGGTGAGTTTAAGAGACCTCTTAAAAAAAATAAAAAATAAAAAATAAAAAAGGATCCATTAAACACAGGCTGCATCTCTGTCTATTTCTTTGGGCAGTAGATTTAAACATTAAATATATATATATATATATATATATATATATAATTTTGGATGTAATAATGCCAGTTCATCAGAATACAATGACTACATCTGAATGGCTGTTAATGGAGAAAGGTGCCCCCAGATAGACATCTACCCGCAGGGGCTAACTGGGCCATGCTAACCAAACAAACCCTGACCCCTCGCCCCTAATCCAACCCGATAAACTCAAACATATGCAGAATAGAGCAAAAATAGTGGCTATAAAATAAATGGATTGCTCATTGAAAATGGTCATTAAGCTGCAGAATTGTGGCTCAGCAGACTCAGCACTGAGCCGTTCCTCTATCTTCTCAGATTCACTCCTCATTAGAGAGTGTCAATACAATCGACGGGGAGGAGATGTGATATGACTTATGACTTCATCCTTGTCATCTAGCCATTCCCGCTCAAATCTTGACATTTCCAAGTGGTTATCTGCCCATTAGTCTGTGTTTGCATGATAGTAAAGGGAGCTGGCGTTTGATGGTCTGAACGCCACATTTATTCTGGTGTGAGTGTTGGCCTATCTGATTTATGTGCTCTCGCTGTGCCGTGATTCAGCATATGGTATATACAGAGACAAAGAGATTAATGATCCCTGTGACCGCAGATGAGACAAAATGACTTAAAAGAGAAAAGAGGAGGAAAAGAAACTGTCAAGTGTCCTTCCCCTTGTATTTGGTGGGAGGCAGATCCTCACTATGAGCATGATGGGTAAAGTCAGTATAATTCATTAATGCTTGGAGTGCTCATTACTGTCTTTTCACACTTTGAGAGACTCATTACCTGCATAATAGAAGACTCCGTATAACACTGAGACCATTCCTCACTGAAAATTAATCATCCCATCCCAGACAAAAAAGGGAATTCTCTCGTTAAATATTAAGAAACTCCAGTACCATGAATTCTATTCTAATTTCCACCCCAGCCTACCTTGGAGATACAGAAGTAAGACTGTAGTTTTGTTTCAAAATCTAGTGAGCAGCCTACCGAAGGCCAAATTCGAAAGCAGCACTGCATGTATTCTTTGTGAAGACAACAATTCCAGAATGTACTGCAATGAGCTGAAACAAGATGGATGACAGAAATGTGGATTATAAATTATAAAATAATTTGTTATATAATTATATATAATTAGCGTTATTTTAGTATTTGATATATACTTAAGATACTATTAAAGGTTTTATTAATAATATTAGTAATTTTGTTATGTGGGTTTGTCATTTTTAGTCATTTTAAGTACTTTAAGTAGTCTTCATTTTTTATATGTCCACATAGTCTTTATTAATTTTGATTTCAGTTTTAGTTTAAGTTATTTTAGTACATCAAGTTAATAATAATAAAAAAATAATAATAAAAATGAGAAATGTTGGCAACCAGCAAAAAAAGTTTTTTTTTTAATATCTTATTTTATTTCCGTTAATGCTTATTTTTTTTCAAGTAACAGAAATGTTTTTTATGGTTTTAGTTTCAGTTAACTATAATTACCTATAATTACTATAATTATATTAATATAAATATAATGGTAAGACTTTATTTTAAGGACCAATTCTCACTATTAATTAGTTGCTTATTAGCATGCATATTGGCTGTTTATTAGTACTTATAAAGCACATATTAATGCCTCATTCTGCATTACCATATTTTACATACCTTAATCCTACCTCATACTTAAATTTAATAGCAGCATATTAGGAGTTTATTGAGGCAAAAGTCAGAGTAATTAATAGTGAGAATTGGTCCCTAAACTAAAGTATGACCAATATAATAATAAATAACATTACATTATTAATATTATAATTATATAATATATAAATACTCTTTAAAGTTATTATATAAAAACTCTTTATATTTAATTCAGTATCGATAAAATAGTTCAATGTAATTTAAAACTGATTTTAACACATGTTATTAGCTTAGCAACATGCTAACACCACACTCTATTTAAATCACCTGCGAGGCAAGTTTCCTGTGTGCTTTCCAAGAAGACTGCTATTTATATAATGCATGGAGTTGCTGCCTATGTAGAGCTTTTCAAATCGGTCACTTCCAAAGTCCCATTTCAGTTAGGATGCAGTAAACAGTTGACAGCCTCACTAGGTTATGGAACAGAGCTGGTATCTCCAGTAAGAGGGAAAAAAAGACTCAATGTCATTGTGCAGGTGATTCTACAATGTCTGACAGTAAACAAGCAGAAACAAAAGAAGAAGTACAGTATATGGTACTCACAGTTGACTGTGACTCTCACGGTCTTGGTGTCGGGTGAAGCAATGTCGTTTTCGGCGCCACACTCATAGTCCCCTGCTTGATCCCGAGTGATGCCTGTGATATTTAAATACTCCCCGCTTTCGTACTTCCTGGCTGTGAACATAAGAAAATAAACAAGCACAATCCTTCAGAAACGTTCTTCTGCAGGCATGTATTAATTAATGGCTAAATGCTTAAAGGTACAAACACCATTGAGTCTCAACAGCCAGGAAAAGAAGCCCAAGTGCACCCAGAGAACTGAAAAAAGCTTTATTAAGGCACATAATTGCTTTTGCAGACTCCCCTGTGAGCCTGATTCCCACAGGGAAGAATATTGTTGGCGTCAAATACTGTGAGGAAATCAGAACTGTGCCAAAATGACAAATATGACTTGAGTTCCTTGAGTAATGAGAGGCAATAGCACAGCGTGGGGCTGCCACGCTTCTATTGGACTGAAAACCTCCCCAGGTTACCTAGACCAGGATCCAACCTTATTGTAATATTCCTCAGTGAAACCTATTTATATCCCACTTTACAGTGAGGTGAATCTTTCTCATGGCACAGAGAGGTAAATCCTGGCATACGGATGAGAAGTCTCTGACTCAGCAAAACCCCCACAGAATAAAAAAAGCACGCAGAGCGATGCAAAAAAAAAAAGGAGAAGCTTTAGGATGGGTGTGTTTTTACCAAGTCTTTTGTGAAGCATCATAGAGCTTCAAGATCTGACATAAAGAAAGATTTAAAGGGATAGTTCACCCAAAAATGAAAACTCTGTCATCATGTACTCACCCTCATGTTGTTCCAAACCTGCATTATTTTCTGGCCGCATTTTACCATGCAGTTACAAAGAATAAACAGGGATTGGAGGTTTAAAACAAAAAAAGCAAATATTTAAAAAAATGGTTTACTCACTATATTGCAAATCTTCTGAAGCCATCTGATAGATTGTATGACAAACAGATGGATATTTATGTTGTTATTTGCTGATATCTCTGTCCAGTGAGCTGTTAACAGCTGAGACCAGATTATTGAGCCAGTTGAGCTTGAGAACCAGATCAATCTGAGTCAAGAAAGAATCATTCAGATCGTTTTTGTAAACTAGATCAACTGATTCATTGAAAGGATCTGACTTTAAAGAATGATTCTTTCACAAATCAAACATTGTTACTTCTCTCATAATCCTACATTTTGGTCTGATCCTTGCACAAATATAATTCTGACTAGCTGCTACAACACTGATAGAAACACAAGAGCTCAAAGATTATTCAATCCTTTTGTAATTTGCATAAATATGTGTGTGTTGCATGAAAACAATTACATCTGTATAGCAGGTAACAAACTGAACAATTGAACAAAACAGTTTTGTTTGGTGTTATCAAGATGTGTATCTGAGCTGACAAGGTGCTATTTGGCTCCCAATGCTTTACAAATGAATAGAGGCAAAGACTGTAAAATAGGATAAATTGTATCAAACATATTCATGCAAAACCACCCATATTTGCCTATACAAAGATGAAAAGGACATCAGGAAGTGAATAGTATGAAATCGTTCACCCATAACCTTTTTTCCCACCATTAAAACTACATGGTGTTTCACATGACAGCTAACAGCCTTTGACAAAAGACCAAATATAAGATTTAAGCCAAGCAGTATATTGCATGCTTTTCTTAGTAAGTATTTGGCATGAAAATGTATAAAATACAAATATTCAATGAAAAAAAAAATAAAATCAGAAATGTTGCCTTGGCAAATGACAAAACAAGTTAAAGCTGAAGTTATATAATAACTAAAATAAAAATAAACTAAATATAATAATAAAAAAAAATAATAATAAAAATGACAAAACCACATAACAAAATGACTAAAACTAAAGTGAAAAATAATACATAAAAACAAAATACTAAAATAACACTCTTCTGATATACAGTGGCACCAAAATGTATAAATGCAATTGCATTAGACTGCAAAATGCCAAACCAAGTGGCATTTATATTTAAATAAAAATAACGTGCATACTTTAAGCAAAACATTTCTCAATATTTTTTTTAAATAACATCATTAACAAGGTGCTAGAACACCTGTGTGAACATGAAGAAAACTGGCTTCAACCATCTACTAAAAACGACCTTGAGTCCAGTTAGTCAAACAATATTACAAAAATAGCCAAGGAAAGTGTAGTTTCTGAGAAAAGCCATTTATTTACAGATATCACTTGGTTTGAGCTTTTGCACCTAATGAAATGAAAACCACACACATTTATTTGTGTATACTTTTTCAAGGCAAACTGTGTATTTTAAATCACAGCAATGACAATCATCACATTAATAAAACAACTGTTCCGAGGTAAGAGGTAAAAGGCAAACTTACAAAATTAACAAACATTGACTACAACCTACCATATTTCTTCCTCGAGCTAAACACCAGAGGGATCTTTATCAGTGATTAACTCACTCCATAATTCCCTTACGTCAGTGATTTATTTTCTTTTTCCTAAAAGAGACTTCACAATGAATCATCATTTATCTTACTGATTACACCAAAAGAGGAAATTACCATGGTTTAGTGACATTTAATAAAGAATGGATCCCTTTGTGAAATCAACCTTTGTTATGTCAACCAACTTGTTTGCTATAAACCAAAAAAACACAAACTGGAGCATTTTAAAGGCTTAAGGGACACCGATTACGTGCCTGAAATGTATTCAGTGTAAACTTGCCCCTTATCATCCGCAATCTCGTCTGCCTCCCGTATTGTGCATGTTAAGAGTTATTTGAAAAGCTCAAGACAGACTCGTCGTAGCCACTGGAAATGTCACTCCAACCAAATTAGCCAAATCACAGCAAGGTTAATCTAGGATTCCACATTGCTCTGTGTTAAGTGCAGTCACAGTAAGCACTTTCCCACATTGTGTGGAGAGCACAAAGTACATTTCCTTGAGGTCTGCCTGCTGCTGATATGATGAGCGCTGGTGAAGAATGCATTATGGGCTATGGTGGCAGTTCTCTGTATATCTCTTCCGTTAACCCGTGAGAGAATACTGCAGCAGCCCAAATGTTGCATTATGAGAGGCTTCCCCCAGGCATTCATTGAGTTGTCAGCAATGAACCATCAACCATCATTCAACCGCCACACATACTCGCTCGCTCGATCTCGCACACAAAACGCACATGCACCTGAACCGCCTCCACTTTTCTATTCCCGGTATCTCACCTTAACCCTGATAGCCTCCTCATTGTCCCAAAGTGCCCCAAAACAATTGCTGAATATCTGTCCAAGCACTTTTTAAGAGCTGGTCATTGTATTGAAACCATTTGACGATGTTTAGACAGACTGTCAGCGCCGAGTACAGAGCTATTGTTCAGGAAACAATAAACCAGAGTAAAGACAATTTCGGAAGGCAGAGGCATGAACAAAGGATTGACAAAGGACAATTGAACACTTCTCTGTAGCCTTATCATATGAGGGGGAAAAAATCAAATCTGAAGTGTTATAGTCAGCTATTTGAAAGGTCAGAGTTCCTTATATTCCGAGGTCTTAAATCACAATGGAAAAAGCTTATGAAAGCATGTTTGGGATCAAGTGTGCTGGGCCAGGCTGCACAGAGAGCATGAGGCCGCCCTGTAACCTCAATACGTCTCTATATAAGGCTCACTTTAGGATCTATCTTCATCTAGTCTACAGCATTTGAAATCATGTTTGTAAAGCAATTTTAAATGCCCTGAGTACTTAAAGTGTTAAAAGAGTGTGATTTAAAGCTTAGACAAAGAACTTTTCATTTAAAGTTCTTTAGCTCTCATTTAAAACCTACAGCGGTGAGAGAGTGTGCTGTATACTTGCGAGTCAATCCAACATGATCGTACGTAATTTGTGGTTCTAGCACATGTATGTTTTAGAAACTGAAGTGTACATTATTGACAGCAACTAAAACAAGCATTTTGCTTATGAACAGCTTAGTAACATATCATTAATTACTGAATTCACGGAATTTATAGGTTGATTTTATTGTATTTAATCAATGACATTAAATATGTTCAGCAGCATCACATTTACTTAATGCATTTATGCAATCTGACATTTTATCAGTTTCATTCTGTACTGTATCATAGTAAAATGTGACTATACAAATATATATTTATATTATAAAGGATTCACGCTGTGAAATTATGTTTCTAAAGTTGTAAATACATTTTCCTTTTAGATGATGTCAGTGCATCCATATTGTATGTTTTACACTAATATCTGAAAATTCTGTCATCATTTACTCACCCTCATATCCTTCCAAACCCGCAAGACTTTGGTTAATCTTCCAAACACAAATTTTGTGGACCCACTTTATATTAAGTGGCCTTAACAACTATGTACTTACATTTAAATTAATCATTTGGTACAATGCACTTATTGTGTACATACATGTTTTTACATTGTACTTATATATTTTTTAAATACCTGCATGTAATACCAACAGACCTGTCCCTAACCTTACCCATATCCCACCTCAATAGCAGCAAAAGTGTTTTGCAATACAATATGAACACAATAAGTACATTGTACTTAATTTTTGATGTAAGTACATAGTAGTTAAGGCCACTTAATATAAATTGGGGCCAATTTTGCTATTTTTAATGAAATCTGAGTGGTTTCTGTCTATTCATTGAAAGTCCAGGTAATCAAATCTTAAAAGATCCAAAGAGGTTATAAAGGCATTGTAAAATGAATCCATAAGAATCGAGTGTTTAATCCAAGACTCTAAAAAAATCTGCAAAAATAGGGCACAATGTACTGTATTAATTTCAATGCATAATGTCCTGGTAATGAGCTGCTAGTAATTTTTTTTTGTTGTTGTTATTTTACAGATTAATTTCTTTCAGTGAAGTCTTGTGAATAGATATGATTGCTTTATATGATGAACAGATTTAATTTTGCCTTTTTTATTCCATGTTTACCATATGTGATTAGAAACCGATAAGGTTTCATTAAAAATATCTTAATTTGTGTTTCAAAGATTAACCAAAGTCCAAAGTCTATATTCTAAACAATAATGAGAGGCACAGAAGTCAAAGGTCTGATGACACACACACACAAGAAACGTATGAGGCCAACTGCACTTAAGAGTGTTTCAGCAATTAAATCTAGGTTGCAGGTTCAGCCTCCTCCAGGGTCATTCAAGAACTACTGGAAATCACAGTCCAGGAGCTACTGTCATTACAGCTCTGACGATTACCACAGTGCTGCCATTTGTGCACCAAATACTGTTATATGTGATGGTATGTAATAATGTATTCGGTCTGAACATATTGGCTTGTCC
>NW_015661854.1:90227-112597 GCF_001515625.1 Sinocyclocheilus rhinocerous | reverse complement strand
GATGACTTCAATAGCTCTATTTGGAAAAAAAATTATCAATGACTGGGGTGATTTTGTAGGCGAGTAAATCAGCATAGGAAATAAACAAATTACAAGCATTGATAAATAACAGAACAAAGATACAAATGAAATAAGCAGTGCTTTATATTTTTCAGGTAAGTCTAAGAGTATTCAGGTACAGAAATTCAGTAATCAAATGTAAAATAACACTGCATAGTTTTCACTATAAATTAAATCTAACAAATCTGTGTTAAAGCTACAAAAGTAATTTTTCTTTGTGTTTTGTTGTTTGATTAACGTTCATGACAGAGAAAGCAACAGGAACATTAAACTGCTGTAAACCAATATTTACTTACACATCCATTTTCTTTCTCAATTGTTTCCCTCAATTGTTTCCCTTCACCTAAGCCATAAGCAACTGTGTTTACAAGGATACTTATATATTACTTACAAGGATATATATATATACTGTATATATACACACACACACACACACACATTTGTAGCCTCGTACAACCATATGTTTCAAACATATTTTTGTGTCGTTTTGACTTTGCTCTCTGTCAGCATGTGAATCCTTGACAATATCACAGCGAATATTTAAAAATTGTACATGAATCTTTTCAGAACATCACATCCTTCAGTGGCAGAGGCAACAGTATCTTAAAAAATTTTCTATTGTCACTGGCTCTTACTCATTGTCATCCTCTCTGCCCATACAGAAGTTAATTAGCCTGAAGAAGAATAGTTCAGACAAATGGCTTTCAGTCACATCTGGGCCAGACTGAATCTGTTGACCAAAAGTAAAAGTTCACCATATGTAGGACAGTTGTCTAAGGACTTTTTATTTTAAATTACTGATGCACTTATCGGTTTTAAGTGTTTCTATAATTTGAAGTATCCTACCTTTGGTGAGTAGTGGTTTCATGACGCTTCAAAGTGTTTTGATCAGAATCTTAAAAAGCAATTTAATCACAAAATACACTGGAGAAATAAATAAATATGGCAGTCCAAAGATAAGTGAAGCTGACTTCAATAAAAATTCACAAGCACTCAAAACTCACCTGATGGGGAGATGTGTCTCCAAGAGATTTTGGGCTCTGGTTTCCCACTGGCTGAGCAGATGAGAGAAACATTGCTGCCTTCGTTTACTGTAATGTCCGATGAAATGTCATAGATTTTGGGAGGAACTGTGAAACAAAACAAACAGTTAGATACACAAAGATGCAAATGAGCTCAATGCCAAAAGCTTGGATCTAGAAAGTCAAGTATGTGAACAACAACAACAACACCCATACAGTTTCAGATCTACCCAACGCAAAAGTCATTTTCATTGTTACAGCAGAAACATTTGTTTTTAGAATGATGTTCTAAGAATGTGTGCCAAATTACATTTACAGCCATTTACATAAGACCACACCTGATGTACCTCTGATCGCCATTTTAATTGAAATATCAACATGTTTTGGATAATTATTGACATTGGGAGTCCAGAAAATCTTATTCTACTGGTTTCATTCTGACAGGATGAAAATTATAGGATTAGCTTAGTTCACAACTGCAATTATAAAGTCTAAGTGTAATAAGATTTAATAAATTATAATATGGGTATGCATAGTCCATAAGCCAAGGAACATGATGGTGTAAAATGTTTCATGAAGTACAACCAAAAACTATAACAACATCATAATGGTGTTTCTACTATCTACCATGGTTCAGTATTTTCCCTAATATAATAATGCTGGCAAATATAATATGATTCCCAGAGTTTCCTGCTTGGACCTCTAAAAATATAAGAAGAAAGAAATTAATTGGTATTGTCAAGCTTTTTTGTAATGAAACGTCTGATTTGGAATGCTTCATGGAACTTTAGTTAACATTTTGTTGATAAAACTACAGTATTTTTCTGGTAGACATATAGAAGGCAACTAGCTACTTTTGCATGATATTATGTGTCATAGTGCACCTCACACTCAACTACAAACTAAAAAAAAAAGAAAAAACCTAGATGTAAATCTGTCTTTATCCCACCTTTCATGACACAGGGCCTCTACTCTTTCTCAAAACCACCACCGTCAGTTGTCAAGGGGTTTATGAATAAATGCCTGACCTCCTGGTTTTGCTTTCCTATAAAAAAGGCAATAAATTGTCAAGAGTCTGCAAAATCAGCTATTCACTTTGTTCATTTGTTGAGGTCCGGCTGTGAGTCTGTGCCAGGTTGTTTGAAGTGCATTGCATTTAACTAGACTGGTTCTGATTCTTTGACTCCCTCCTCCCAATATAATATTCTAAACATGCATTTCCTGAAGATCGATGTATAATGACCTAACTTTCTCAAGAGCTATTTATATATGTTCTTCTCAAACAGTAAACGGAGTTGTAATTAACATTTATTTTATTGAAATGTCAATTAATAGTTCTCCTGACAGGCAGACTCCCCATTGCATCCATGCATAACCAGAAACAATATATATAATCATGAATGATTGCTATTATGGAATAAGAAATGCTCGTCTGGGGAAAATCAATTAGAAGAAAACAAGACACTGACAGAAACAAAATAAAACCTTTTAAAACAACTTGAAAGCTCTCTTCAGTATTTCAAAGAAATGGCGCTATTTCTTCTTTCCAAGCAAAAGGACACCAAACATTCAGGCATTTGCAAAGAAACAGAAGTTATTTACTCCTACACTATTTGATCTCCAGTTTAGGTCTTTCTTATCTTGCTTTTTGTAATCTGCTGGCAATAAATGGTTGAGTTGAAATTCTAATGAACCCTTTCATTGTTTGAAAGCACTGCTCTGACTGTCACGCTCTCCACTGCAGGTTTACTTGAACTTCCTCCCACTGTTGACAAATGTCCACAATCACCGATAGCACAAATGGAAAATGCTGCATTCATCTACTGATCATATCTGCCTTCAACAGGATCAAGACCCTATTAGTCAACACCTGAGGAGTCAGGTAGTGGCCTTTTAAATGAGATGTGGGGCCTCTGCAGATCTTTAAACTGAACATGTGTGAAGAAACATCAGTTTCATCATCTTGACATATCTTCTAGAACTTTCTCGGTAAATGCCCATCTTGAGATTTGAAGTCTTTTATTAAGTCTTTTATGAGTTTTTTGTTTCCAAACACTTCTTTACTTCTACAATGCAATAATGGCAAAATTGTGTCGAAACAATTGAGCTTTTTGAGCTTATAAGTTGGCAGGAAAAAAAGTCCAGAGGATTTGGTGCATTGAAGGAATATCTCTCATTACAGCCCGAGACAGTTTTGACTTTCATTACTGGTCTTGTGTGTACCACCTGCGAATACAGAGTATATTATCAGACGAAATGAAACCCTCTCTGTATTTTCAAGTAGTTGAAAAGCCTAGAGGACCGGTATGCCTCGACACTCCACTGAAAACGGCAGCATAAACAGATGCAAAGGTCAACAACCTATCCCGGCATGCTTTTTTAACTATCACTAAGTTCATAATGAAAGCACGTGTTGTTTAATCTCAAGCTCAGGGTCTGACCGCGATTTGACTTTTATGAATCCTTTCCGAGTGTCAACCTCAATGCTTTTGGCTATAGTTATTTTTAACCTGTTTATTTCCACTCAGCCTGTTCAATCGGTAGGGTAATGATGACAAGAGAAAAACAAGACAACGCTAAAGCCCTACCCCAAGGCCCTATTCAAGACAACCTGATGCTTTGTTTTCAGTTTAATTCATTAACTGCTGCACGATTGTCATGTTTGCCCATTCCACTCTAATTCTCCCTCCTCTCCTCGGCGGGAGGCACTGAGATGGAGCTGCCACAGCTGACGGGGGAGGCATTATCAGTCTCAGCCCCAGAGTGAATAAATAAGCCTCTAATGACGCCACCTTGAATTACTGAAACGCTTACAGCTATTAAAATGCAGAGTTTCCTCTGAATAAAGTGGAGTACATGGCTTGCCTTTCTATAAATTCTGACAGGTTCTCCAGGGCTGACTGCTGCCACCCAATTCCAAGACCCCATTGCTTCACACCTACTGCCAGCCCACATTCCAATTACAGAGCTGAGGGGAAAGTGGGCTCCTGTCATAATGCAGACTAGCACAGGCAAAGAGCTGAGGAGAGACAGGCAAAGAAATCAGATGCACCTTTATCTATTTGTTGTCTTCCGGCTGAAAAGGAATGAAAAAAAAAGTTAAGGCTGATGTACAATAAATGGACTTGTATAGGTTACAGTATTGTATATATATATTTATAGCATAAATTAGGTGAATTTTGATTATTATATATGAGGCCTCTACGTGGTAAATTACCAGTGGAATAAGCAGTACTATAAAAGATGTACTCTATTGCACAGCTGAGCCCTTCATTAACTGTTGCATGCCATGCCAAAAAACACAGAGACCACTGTAAATTAATTTTCCCTGTCCTTTCCACAAGAACTGCTGACTTATATTTAAATGACAGAGCAAAACATTACTAAACTGTAAAAAATGATTGTGATTTTAACAGTAAAAGGCTACAGTAAAAACCTGTTAATTGGTTAACAGTAAGTTTCCACACTACAAACAGTGAATAACTGTGATTACATTTAATGTAATTTTACAGTAAAATACTGGTAAAATTACGGTTTTTGGAAGTGAAAAATAACAAGTCATTATTTAATTTACAGTGAAAAAACGTAAATTGACATTCCCGGAATTCCCTGCATGACACTTTTTTATATCAGTTGTGTACATTAAGGTTTTATCTTACATCTAGTGTTGTTAAATTAATGTTTATTGCATTATTTCAGTATCACGTGTTACCATGATGGTGTTTAGTGTTTGTGTGAATGACACTGTGCACCTTCTATATATAAGTATTTCCCTCCTCAGCTTGTAGAAAAGCTGTTTGTGATGAGGTTTCATCATATGACTTTCTCATCGCCACCAGTGTTTGGTGGTTGTCAGTGAATTTCAATGGTACAAAACTGAAATTAGTACTTCAATTGGTTGGTAGATTATATCAATGAATTACAGTGAATTTAAGTTAAGGCTGTAAAACCTAAAATGTTGATAACATATTATTTACGGTAAAGTTCTGGAAACCACATAGCTGCCAGTATTTTACAGTAAATGTTACAGATTTTTTTTTTTACAGTGATACTGTTGAAATCACACTAGAGCTTTTAGTTCATTTTGTCATTTTTTGTGAACTTGGCCATGCACATCGAACCATACTAGAGTCTGCCTGAAGGAGGGATGGTTCATTTGGACTATATGTAGTTGGTTTGAATGCAATTGGATCTAATTTGTGGAAGTGAACCAGTGTTGATGACATATAAATGTCTATTATACAATAATGCATTTCTAATTGCAACTATTCTCCACAGAAATTGCGTTTAGCAACTCACATTTTCCATTTGTCCTACAAATCAGACACATAAGTGCTGTTCTGTGCATTTTTTGTTATGGTACTAAAATCAAAGGGAGTAAAAAAGTGAATGTTTCCATTTCTTTTGCCTTCTCTAGAGATACTGTATTATCTAGTTATAATTGTGAACAGGTACTGTAGTACTCATTCTAGTGCTTATATTGATGATGCAAATCTACTGCAGTTTGGAGTCAAATAATGCAACGTAAAACAGTCAGGGGAGGAATCGAAAAACAGATACAGAACAAAAAATAGAATTAGCTCGTCTTATATTCGGGTCAATACGGTACTTGTCAGACAAAACATACCATGATTTCAGTTAAGAAGTGGTTAGGAAGGATTTTAAAATCATTAAACAAAGCTTGAACTGAAAGAGACACTAAGGGTAAATAACAACTTCGAACATAATAATAAACTCTTGTGTGTCCTGAACAACCCTTGTGAGTCACAATGCAGCTCTGTTCCAAAAGCTAGTGAGCTGCCAACATAGGCAGCACTTGAAGAAATCACAGGCACAAACCCAATGCTACGGCTGTTTGAAAAGGAATGATGCATGATTATGCCTTCTAAGATTCTTTTTCTAAACCAAAAGAAAAAGAAAATCAAATAAAAAAGCATGTTGCATGTATTCTTCGCAAAGGAGGCAACTCAATAATTGTTTTAAGATGGTGTATATTATTTAAAATATCATTTTTGCAGTACTGAAAACATTGATAAAAAATAATTCAGCCTAATTAAAAACAGTAATTATAAGGGCTGTGTATTGGCAAGAATCTGGCGATACGATACATATCACGATACAGGGGTTGCGATACTGTAAGCAAGGCGATATATTGGGATATTTCTTATTTTAGGAATAGGATATATTTTTAGGAAAGCTGTCATAAAGAACACACCTCCATAGGCAAACCTAAGCAATAAATAAATAAAATAAATAAAAACCACTTCCACTCATAGCAATCTAACGGTTTGGCGTGGCCACTTGAGTGACAGGTGGATTGCCGCTGCTGTCACCGCCGTCGAGCTAGGCGGGCGTGGTTTCAGCAACCAGCTCCCGCCTCTTTGCCCATGTTCGATTATCCAGGAGTGACGCGTGGTGACGTGCTGCCAAGATGGCGACGGCCGGCTCCGCCCACTTTGAGCTTCAAAACCGCTCTTCAGAAACCTACGGGTGACGTCACTGACACTACGTCCATGTTTTTATACAGTCTATGGTTCAGAGATGAAGACTGCCATCTAGCAGTCGGGATATAAACTCAAAACGAAACAACTGCCATGAATCTTGTATGATTATTTTTTTTTAAATATCGATATTACGTTTTTGAGAATAGATACGGTATCGCCAAACAAAATATTGCGATACTCACGTGTATCGATATTTTCTTACTCACCTAGTAATTATATTCAATATGTTTCAGTGCTAATGCTTTCAAATGCTGCCTTAAAGGAATAGGTACCCAGAAATAAAAATTTGCTTCAAATTTACTCACCTTCAGGCCATCCAAGATGTAGATGAGTTTGTTTCGTCATCGAAAAAGATATTTAAATCGCTGTTTTAAAATGAAAATGCAGTAGTGTAAAAAGGGCCTGAGAGTACAAACAGCTGATAAAAATATTACAATATTTGTGATAAAGTCCATCCCCTGTTGTCCTCTCACATCAAAATCCACCAACATATTTGTTAATAGAGGACTAATAGTATTTTATCAACAGTACAGAGTTAAAAACGCTGAATGATGGATTTGTTTATTACAAACAAACATTTTTTCACTTCACAAGATGTAAATTGATGGAATTTTGGATCAGCTGTTTGAACTCTCATTCTGATGCACCCATTCACTGCAGAGGATCAACTGATGAGCAAGGATGTAATGCTACGTTTCTCCAAATCTGTTCCAATGAAGAAACACATTCATCTCAGATGGCCTGAGGGTGAGCACATTTTCCACAATTTTTTGGGTGAAGTATTTCTTTAATAGACAGCTTAACAGGTTTTTAAACAGAATGTATGCTGGGAATACTCCTTATGATCCATCCATGCACACCATTACAAGGGAATACTGAATATTTTGATCCAGCGACTATATGATACAAATATGCACATGCATTTTAAATATACTCATGTGGCTGGAAGTGGAAATATGCTACACTTGCAAAACTGCCAGATTCCACATTCATTCATAGTGGTTCCCAATTCCCCATACAACCTGAAGGCTGCTAAAAACAACCAACTTAGATCCCTAATTAGGTGTCATAGACAGAAACAAAACACAAACCCTGACAGGCTGCTCTACCCACTGGGATTTCTTCAGTTGGTAATGCCACGGAACGTGAGACAGTGAGAATGTGCACGACACAGTACATGAGCTCTCTTGGTACAACGTGTCCATTTGAAGAGTTAATTGAAAATATAGCACTTTGAATTAGTGCACGATTAAAAGAAATAACATTTATAATATTCTGGTGCTGTTTGTGAATATCAGGTTCGTCATTTATCCATCTATTATCTCAGATATTAATACAGTATAAAAGGAACACAAGAAACATTCTGCCATAGACACGTAGCTTTGTTCTCCAGCACACTGTATTAGTTCAATCTATAAGCAGGAGTGCTTACAGTATGAACAGAGATATCACTGAGGGGAATATTAGGCATTCATGAAAGGATCAACTTTCACATTAAAGACTTTGCAGAGTTGCTGTGAGGTGCAGACTCACTGGTACAGAATCTAAAATGAGGCTTAATATTTCATGACATTTTAGATGAAGTTCAAAACATCTTAACCTAGCTTAATGATGTTTCACTAAAAAACATCAGCAGGCCTGATTGGGGAACTTCAAACTAGTGATACCGGTGTTGTTTTTTCTTGATACATATGTATGTGTGTATGTGTACAGTATATTAATGTTTACTGTCACTTTTGATCAACTCAATATTAAGTATAAATACAAATAAATATAAATTACATTTTTAAATATATAAAAATGTCTGTATATATGTGTGTGTAAAGAAACTAATGTCTAACATTACTAAATTATAAAAGAAGGAAAACAGTACAGAAGTAAATCAGAAAAATATAATAAAAAAATAAAAAATAAAAAAAATATTTTGTTTACAAGGCTAGTAGCAAAATTAACAATAATTCCAAATAAAAATCTTCAGTCCAACAGTTATTTAAGTGAAAGTGAAAGTGACATGTGGCCAAGTATGGTGTCCCACACTCGGAATTTGTGCTCTACATTTAACCCATCCAAGTGCACACACACACAGGAGTGAGTAGTGAACACACACACACACGCCATGAACACACACCCGGAGCAGTGGGCAGTCATTTTTGCTGTGGCGCCCTGGGAGCAGTTGGGGGTTCGGTGCCTTGCTCAAGGGTCTCACCTCGGTCGTGGTATTGAGAGTGAAAGAGAGTGCTGTTTATTCACTCTCACTACATACAATCCCTGCCGGTACCGAGGCTCAAAACCGCGACCTTCGGGTTACAAGTCCGACTCTCTAACCATTTGGCCACGACTATTAAGCAAAATAAAGCCAGGCTAAAGTCACTTATGTAGCTGAACATGACACACCAGTTCAACTATGTGAAACAAAGAATAGACCCTTTTTGTGCTGACGTCACAATTACTTCACAGCATTAGCTGGAGGCAAAACCAAGGAATAACTGGAGGCGGCCAATACAAACCAGCACAGAGTTGGCTACATAATGAGATTAAAATGTCATCTTTGAGTGTCAGAATGATTGAGTACAGGCTCAAATTTGAAATTTTATCGCATACCTGCTGCCAGGCGCAGATTAACGCACAGGCTTGCCTAGGGGCCCCACGTGTGCAGGGGCCTCGGATTGGCCGGACTATTTTTTTTTTATTATTTTAAATTTACTTCAGTGCGAACAAAAAAGACCCTCATTGGCCCATAAGAAACATTAAAGGAGGATACGTTGCAGAGCGTCTGACAAAATTAATGTCTTGTATTGTAGAATGCACGCTCAGCACCGCCGAGAGTTCGCAGGATCGTTAACGTTACATCGAAACCGAAAGTAAAACGCGCACGCGCATTCAAAAGCAATTTTAATACCCCGCGTTTTGAGAGCGACTCCCTGATGCGCGCAAATTAGGCTACATCTAGGCTGTTAGACACACACACACACACACACACATGCATGGAGCAGTGGGCAGTCATTTTTGCTGTGGCGCCCGGGGAGCAGTTGGGGGTTCGGTGCCTTGCTCAAGGGTCTCACCTCGGTCGTGGTATTGAGAGTGAAAGAGAGTGCTGTTTATTCACTCTCACTACATACAATCCCTGCCGGTACCGAGGCTCAAAACCGCGACCTTCGGGTTACAAGTCCGACTCTCTAACCATTTGGCCACGACTATTAAGCAAAATAAAGCCAGGCTAAAGTCACTTATGTAGCTGAACATGACACACCAGTTCAACTATGTGAAACAAAGAATAGACCCTTTTTGTGCTGACGTCACAATTACTTCACAGCATTAGCTGGAGGCAAAACCAAGGAATAACTGGAGGCGGCCAATACAAACCAGCACAGAGTTGGCTACATAATGAGATTAAAATGTCATCTTTGAGTGTCAGAATGATGGAGTACAGGCTCAAATTTGAAATTTTATCGCATACCTGCTGCCAGGCGCAGATTAACGCACAGGCTTGCCTAGGGCCCCACCGTGTGCAGGGGCCTCGGATTGGCCGGACTATTTTTTTGTTATTTTAAATTTTCCTGAAGAGACTCATGAATACATACAGGAGAGAAGCCAGTCAGTTGAACAAAACCTTTTACAGTGCTTGAGTGTTGTTGTTTTTACTGCATATGATAATTCATACTCAGAAAGTAGAACTGAAATTACATTTATTACAAGATGATTAGTTAAATTAATTATTTCAGTCATGTACTTGGTCATCCAGAATTTTTTTTTTTAAATGTGTAAACATCTCGTGTCTCGTCTCGTGTCTTGAGTTAAGTGTCGACATGATAATCATACAACAAAAGACGAGGAGAAAAATCACTCCCTGCTCTTGACAGAATGGCATTTGTAGCTTTTATAAGATGTATGTGTAACACAGTTCGTAGTCACGGGAAGGAGGAGGCGGGAACCGTGTGCAGGGGCCTCGGATTGGCCGGACTATTTTTTTTTTATTATTTTAAATTTACTTCAGTGCGAACAAAAAAGACCCTCATTGGCCCATAAGAAACATTAAAGGAGGATACGTTGCAGAGCGTCTGACAAAATTAATGTCTTGTATTGTAGAATGCACGCTCAGCACCGCCGAGAGTTCGCAGGATCGTTAACGTTACATCGAAACCGAAAGTAAAACGCGCACGCGCATTCAAAAGCAAGTTTAATACCCCGCGTTTTGAGAGCGACTCCCTGATGCGCGCAAATTAGGCTACATAACATATCTAGGCTGTTATTAATATGTAGGCTATAATAGGTTGTGTAGTTGTCTATAGCTCTGCATCATGCTTATTGATTAATTCTTTATATTTTTAGTGTGACAATTTTACCATCAGTCCAGGGACTGCAGATGCAAAATAGCCTTCTGGCTAATTCTGGCACATTGTACATTTATGTATTATTGATGTGCATTGTCCCTGTCAAATAAACCTGAAATGTGTCAGGTGTGTGTTCAAGTGCATATGCTTACAATTGCCACTGTTACTACATAGTTATAAGCACCTAAAGATGTATATGCCCTCAGTTTCTATTTACTATGCACGCTCGATTTCTCTATCTGGTAGGTGTGTCAGGCCACTCCTGTCAGATCGTCAATCCATTGAGTGAGTGTGTACGAGTTGGCCAATCTGGTTCCTTCCCTTAAAGTTAACATTTTCAAATAACAATTGCGGTCCCGGACAGTGTGTTCATCAAATAGCTATTGTATGACTTCAAAAGACTTGGAAGTTCAACGTTAAAGAAGCCCTTGAAATGTAGAGCTATCTCTCTATATACCATGATAATCACTGTTTCATAACCGAACTTCATCCACAGAAGTCATTCACTTCAAAAGATGCCACAACAGAAAAGTCTTTTTTTTTTCAATTTCATTGTTGCCACAATATTGGAATATGCGCAGTGTCAAGCTGCCTTATTTCTTTGGTTCATCTTCCACAATAAACAGAACGGTGGTTGCTGATGACAAACAGACCATCACTCCTAATATTTAGCTAAGTTAAATATATAGGGCCTATGTGCAGAATAGCAATACATTTGATCTGTCATTCACTAACTGAGCACATATATAAAAGAATAATGTGGTGGTCTCAAACTGCTCTATTTGATGGTGACTCACCGAGGACTATGACAAATGGTATGTCTGGTAAACAAGGCTAAGATTTAAGTGGTGGAAAAGATAGGTGATTATTCTCTGAAAAATGTGTGTGGGCCATCCTCATTCGATCCCTACAAAACAAACAAGCACACTCATTCTCGGATGATGCCCAGTATTGACCCAACGGCTAAAAAGAATGACCTAGCAAAACTGTTTCGTCCACACAAATGTTCAGGATACATCAAGAGAGCTTGAAGAGACCGCAAGTACAGTCTGTTCAAATTTCATAAAGGACAAATAAGACGTTTTAATCGTATTACATATGATTTGGTGTTCCAGGATTTGTGCCACTGTAAGAGTCAATCTAGCACTTTCATTTCTGATACAATTCTGCAGGAGATTAAGTTTACCACTCACCGATTCCTATTACAAGACTGCTGTTCATCATGTGTTTCCTGTCGCTTTTGTTCTCTCTCTTTTTAATTGTTGTCATTACCCCAACCGTGCGTGTATATTTTCTTACCAGTGCTTATTAATTATCCCAGATCATGTAGAGATACATGCAAGTAACAGATTCTATTAAGGACAAAAGATCCATCATGATCATGATACAGCCTTTGGCTAAGAGAGTGAAAAAGGAGGACATTCATTTTGTTGATTATAATTACACAGAAGAGACTCGGTGATGGGCTACAGGTTACGGCCTCTAAAACTACACATCTTCAGATATGATTGGCCTGTATTAGTTTGCTTTATCTCAGGGAGGGTTAGGGTGCTTGCAGTGATCTTCTCTAGTTAATTATAGACAGTGGATTTATGCAGATAGAAAATAGCAAATTTGCCACTGCTGAGAGTCAGCACCTCCTACTGAGGTGTCAACTGTATACTCCAACCTGTAAAAGAAATATACACAATATAAGCCTACCAGAGAATTTAGATAAATATCCATCATTAAAATATCTTGGAATGATTAGGATGTGAGATGAAGCCAGCGACCAAACAAATATCTACATAACAGTTCAAAAGAGTAATGAAATATTCATTAGAATCATCAGTTTTATGTATGTGTTGCAGCAAACACATATTGTGCCTAAATATGAATTTCTCTATAAAACTAAAATTTCATTCAATTTAAATGAGCTTATAATTTTAAAAGAGTTGGAACAGATAGTAAAGGAAAAGCAGCCAACAAGGGAACCACAATACATAGGAACTCCTTCAATAGAATTTAAAAAGCATCCCAGGTGGCACCTCATGAAACTGCTTGAGAGAATGCCCAGATTGTGCAGAGCTGATATCAAGGTAATAGGTGGCTAAATTGAAAAAGCTAGTAAAATAGTTCTGAGGTAATAAAAAAGTCAAAAGTCAATACATAATTAGTAATATGTAAAATAATATTCCATATGTATATATACATTGTAATATATAAATAAATAAAATACATTCCGTTATCTGCAAAGTAGTTATATAAAAATAACATCAAAAATGTTGATATAATTAAAAAAATATATAAATTAAAACATTATGTAAAACTATTTGGAGTTCTGATAATCAGCTAGGAAACTACAGTATATATACAGTACATGCACACATATATGTGAACACATACGTACATTAAATTTATTTTCCTAGCTGAATTGAAGAACTCCAACTAATTTTTTATTTTATTTTTTTAACTCTCCAGAAAAACAAGATGCACAAATAGCATACCTGACCTCTGGCGTCATTTATTTTGATTGCCTGTTTATAGCGAAAGCTGATTATTTTCTTCATACACATAAAGCTTATGTACACAAGTTCTGAGAGCAGACCTCACGGTTATGCATATTCACTGAGAAGAGGGGATTATCAGGCAGACATGTAAAGGCTTATGCCAATATTTCTTGCTGGCAGTCGGAGGTTTGTTCAAAGAACAACATTGGTGGAATTCTTTTCTTAATAACCATTCAGTCAGGGAGTTAAAAAATATTGATTAGAATAGACGACCAATAAAAATATGCAAAGCTAACAGTAGAATTAATGTTTTCCTCACTAAAAAATAATAATATACCATATTAACCGATGCCCATTTAACACAATAAAAAAAATGAGTTTTGCAGAGTGGCCATGTGCATGGACTACTATGATGTAAAATGTTATTCCACATGGACATTATCAGTAATTATGCTGCTGAGCAAGATAGAGAAAAAATGTAATTATTTCCTCCATAAATTTGGACCACAAATGGAGTCACTCCTCTAAAGACACTCGAATTTTTGCAATTTACAGTTACTTTTGACTTATTTGCCCACTGTGAAGAAAATTCATCAATACATATGAAAATAACAATCCAACCCCATAAAAATGTATATTTAGATCCACTTGAACATGGCAGTATTTAATTGTGTTACATAATACTCAATCCTGCACTCCAACTGCTATCTATAGCCTACAGGCTAATTCACAGACTTTACTCCAATTCCTTAAAAGGGGGACACACACATGTAGAGCTAGAATCCCTATTTACATAATGAAACATTAAAAAGGTTTTTTCCAACGTTTGATGATTTCATAGTCATTAGTAACACATTCAATCCATATTTTCAGTATGACTGCAAACATATACACGCATAAAAAGTGCTCGAAGCGTTAAGCAGTAGTGTAAAATTGCATGCAGTGGCCTAGAGATTCGAAACATTTTTGACATTTTGACAGAGCGGCTGGGCCCTTTGAAGTCAAAATATAGTGTCATGAATATGGATGTAAACACAAATTTATATTATCAGTATTAATAAATATGATCAGTAAAGAGGACAAATGCTGTTGATGCAATGAATACTTCAGAGCTTCAGAGACCCTCCTTACAACTAAAAACCAAACTAGGTGCTAATATAATACTAAATTCGTTTTTTTTTATCAATAAAAAACATGGCAAACCATGATGAAATAAGCAGTTGTTGATGAAACACTCACCTTTTACAATTAACTGAATGAGCTTTGGGCGTAGATTACGTTCACTTTGTATCGAACAGGTGTACAAGCCCTCGTCCGTTACATCCACTTTCTGTATCTGTAAGCTGTATTCATGTTTATCCCCCACATTTGATACGATGGACACGCGAGGATCCCCTGACCACTTGTCATTCCCTGCATAAATGATACTGGAACGATTCAACCATGCTCCTTTTGAGATTCCATCCAACAGGTAGCATCTGAAACCAGAAAGAAAGCAGAAAATCAAGTTTTTAATGTTGTTTACATATCTGTCTGGTGTTTTTAGTATGCTTTGAGACAAACCATGTGCAAATTCATCAGTCAACACTACTGCGGAATATTTTTGCCCTAGAACTGCAGTGTACCAAAGACAATCTCAAAAATGCGGTTTGAAACAGCCCCTGTTTCCTGCCATTACAAATATGCAACCAATCCCATCAGTTTGCAGGGTGGGGCTTTTCATATCATTAGCTGTTTGAGATGACAAATGGAAACATGGTTTGTGTTACATTAGCAACACATTTTTAGCTGACGTTGTAGAGAACGATAAACATAAAATGCATTACCATTCTGATACATCGACTTGTAGATGACACTGTATAACTCACCCTTCCATTTTTTCAACATATAGACCAAGAATGTGATTTATTAGCTGATCACTATTAATAATTTTTGCAGTTTGCAAAAAAATATTGTCAAGAAACGACCCATCTTTCCACGTATAACACTCCAAACTGACTAGTGGAAACAAAAAAAAGAAAGAAACAAAGAAACAAACTTTGTGTTACATTAGCAACACATTTTTAGCTGACGTTGTAGAGAACGATAAACATAAAATGCATTACCATTCTGATACATTGACTTGTAGATGACACTGTATAACTCACCCTTCCATTTTTTCAACATATAGACCAAGAATGTGATTTATTAGCTGATCACTATTAATAATTTTTGCAGTTTGCAAAAAAATATTGTCAAGAAACGACCCATCTTTCCACGTATAACACTCCAAACTGACTAGTGGAAACAAAAAAAAAGAAACAAACAAACAAACAAACCAATAAATGGTTCAGATCTACTTTTTTGTTAGATATTGGGGAAAGTCATACTAAAATGTTTTATAAACACCACTTGCAAATCATACAAACTACATCAGTCCCTGGTGTGCACAAAAGATACCATCAAAAGCAGCAACAAAAACCACAAAAGAACTATTTAATATTTAAAGCAGTGGTTTCCAGCTGCTGGGTCGTGACCCAAAAATGGGCCATAGGTCTGTTCTAAAACAGCACAGAAAAAAACAATGTTAAATGCAAATAATAAAAAGCAACTAACTGTATAATCATGCATTTAGGACAGCTAATTAAATAGGCTTATCAACATTAAAAAAAAAATGCTTAAGGAGAAAGCAGAAAACACTTTCCATATCTTTTGTTGTTGGCCCAATTAAACGCCACAGTATTTTGGTGCAAATCCCTCTGTCACTTTGCAAAAGCCAAATTATGCAGATACTAACATGGACAGGTTTCATGACAAGCCCTCTTCCTCAAAAACCATGTTTTTGATTTTGTTTCAAAGTCATCCCGTTTTGTTTTTCTTTTCTGGATTTCTGTCTTCTGTATTCATTTAAACATGACGTCTTCAAATTGACAGTTCTGACCTCAAAACACAAGACTTCAGCAAACCAAGCAAACTAACAAAAAAGATGGCTTGGAACTTTAATCTGGTACCACGTGTCATCACTTGGGTGAGGTGTCTATGGTAAGAGTTACTCACACAGGATACTCTTGCAGATCTTCTTTATCCACCAAGAGCTTGTAACACTCCAAAGAGAAAGGAAAAATTGAAATCGCATCATATGACCCCTTTAATGCTCAACTCCATCCTACAAAAGCCAAAATTATTATTTTGAAATGTTTAATGTTTTTGTTTAATGCTTTTTTAATGTAATTTCCATATTCCTTGTGCAAATTAGGAGTTGAGGCAAAAGTCATAGTTAATAGTGAGAATTGGTCTCAAAACTAAAGTGGGACCCTTTTTTCTATGGAACATAAAAGAAGACATTTGGAGAAATTTATTTTTGAGTTTTTGTGCATACAATAGAAGTCAATGGTAACCAAAACTGTTTAACACGCATTGGTTTGGAATGACTTGAGGGTATAATAAAAAATCTGAAGTTTGTGCAAAGAAAGAAATTGTTGATTATAAATATGTGACGAGTGGGGCGGGGCCGAGAGCCGTGGGAACGGAGAGAGGCCGGTAGAGTAATTGATAATGAGCGCCACCTGCGCCTCTCACCGTCTCGAGTCCCACGGAGGAGCTCCGGAAGGATAAAAGGAGGAGTAACGACAGTGAAGGACGAGAGAGGACTAGGCCTGGATTTTATGTTGTTTTGTTTGTGCGCGGCAGTCGTCCGTGAGGGGCTGTCGCACTATTTTCAGTTTTGTGTTTATTTTGTTATTAAATTATGTTTAAATGTTCGCTGGTTCTCACCTGCTTCTTCCCCGAACTACGAACTTTGTTACAAAATAGAACAAATATTTCACAAAGTGCTACTAGCACTACACAGTTAAATTATATTAACATTCCATACCTGTCAACCCTCCCGTTTTTCCCGGGATTCTCCCATATTTTACCATTCTATCCCGCTATCATCCCGTTTAAATATTTTCCTGTATTTTTTTAATCTTTCTATAAAAAAATTCCACTGGGCGTATTTTATATGTTTGCTATACAATCGCCTCCGGTAAAACTCCCGTAATTTGTATGGCCCAAACCTCATTATATGAATAATCAAGTCAACAAATTCCAAGGTTGCCCAGTTGCCAGATCTCGTATGAAACGCATCCTTCTCACACAATATCCCGTTCCCGACGTCCATTTAGAACAGCATATCTGTGCTTTATTCTTATTGACCACCGGTACAGCTTGCGCTCAGGACTGTTATGCACGCATGCTTTAAACGTCACACGTTTTATTTGCGTGGTCTGTGCGCAGCATGTGCATAACGATGCTCAGAGCAGGCTGTACCTGTGGTAAATATACGGCCCTCAGACAGAACAGGCAGGTTGTCGATGAGTGACAGAGCAGAATAAGGATGGAGCAAAGTGTGGATGTGCTGTCCTTGAAAAACGTTCAACTCGGTTTTGTTTATATTTTGCTTAGCCTATAATTTTAAATGAAGGATGTCGTATTTTTTTATTTTTTTATTTATCTGCGAGCTGCAAGTTGCAAAATCAGGTGCTGCGCTGCTTTGTTTACTGCGGTTACCGGGGAAATAGCTATATTCCTGGTAGAGGTCTGCATTCCCGTGGCTCTTTCTCTGACACTTTTTTCCCTACTGTATTGCATAAAATATTAAACTAATTTTGTGTTTTAAGATAATTCATATAAATTCAAGTCAATAAATTCAAGACTCTTGACAAGACGAATAAAATAGCATGCAATTTTGTGCAGACTACACTTTTATTTGTCAACCTATCTCTCTTTCTTTCAGTAGCAGAAATTTAAATGTGAGATTCTGGAAACGAGATCTAAATTTAGTGGGAACGGTCGGGTCGGGAAGAAAATTATTCTAAGCAGACAGCGGGTGAACAAAGAGTGAATATATAGCGGGAGCGGGTGGGTGCGGAATAGAACCTTGCGAGAGCGGGACTAAAAAAACAGTCCCGCGCAGACCTCTAATTCCTGGCGTAAAGTTAAAGAATGAAGAGAGAATAAATTTCAATAAGCCCTTCTGCTTTTTGTTTTAGTCCAAAGCCAAAAACGACCCTTATTTTTACGCAGAAAACACACAGTTTGATATACACGCAGGTTAAATAATTGTTTGATAATAATTGTTTAAATTAATATAATATTAATAATATAATATAATAATTTATAACCACCCCCCCTCCGTCTCCCGTATTTTGGGACCCAAATGTTGACAAGTATGTAACATTCATAAAGGCAAAAACTCAAAAGACCACTAATAAATTATTTTATACAAACTTATCAATTGTAAATTATTTGCTACAAGCTAAACTCTTTTGATTTTCCTGTAAAAGCTCCTCAGGCAGACTGCTCTACATCACTGACACTGAAGGTTTCATCACCATTTCTATCTCCTGAAACAGCAGGATGGCTGGTGTCAAAGCACCACAGAGATCTACTTGGACATACTTCACAATAACTCCTCACAAAGTGCATAGGTAGCTAGCAAACAAGGAATACAGCTGTTAAGCTAATATTCACATTTAGCTGAGTAAGATCATGATGTTGGATACTGCTGGAAATGCTGCTATGGGGTATCGTATTTTTTATTCTAGGATTTTTTTGTTTGCCCCAGTGAAGCATTTCTATTAATATAACTGATTAAGTAGTCAAACACTGAAGGTTTCATCACCATTTCTATCTCCTGAAACAGCAGGATGGCTGGTGTCAAAGCACCACAGAGATCTACTTGGACATACTTCACAATAACTCCTCACAAAGGCTTAAGTGCTTCCTACTGAGGTGTAGGCTACTGTGAAAGAAAGACCTCCATGTGTGCTATATTTCCTTTGTACAGCCTGTAAGGAACAGGTGGAAAGGTGCATGTGCCTACTAGCATGTGCTATTCTTTGAAACCTTCCCTTCTAATGAACAGGTTTGACTACTTTAGTAATTTCCATGAGTACAAATCTTAATGTTTAAGCATATAATGATATTCTAGGGAATTGTGTGCTTCTAGTTTTATACCAGTAGTTTGGACAGGACCCTTTTCTATTCTAACACGACAATGCATCTGTGTATAAGGCAAGGTTAAAAAAAAAAGATTGATTCAGTCAGTGTGGAAGAATGGAGATTTACTGCTGATCACAGAACCGTGCTTCACTGAAAGATACGCATGACAATCACAGCTTCTGCCTAATCGCGATTTATCACCTTTGCGATTTAATTTCGATTAATCCTGCAGCCCTAGCTAGACCCATGACTTCCAACAACTATGGAAGTCACTGGGGACAGGATTTAGTCTGGTTTTACATTTGCAATATGTATGATATATATTTTTAGACATATATTTGTTTTGACATCTTACCTACCATTAGAAAATGTACATCGCTTTTCTTAAAATATCACTTTTCTCATGAGCATCTCTCAAATCACAGGCAGCTATATGGCAGAAATGCCATCTTACTTCCTGACACATCTTACCCACTCTCCCCTACCCCAAAAAAACACTGCAGCCCTATGTATTTCAAATCCAAATACGTATTTTCAGGCCAAAGCGCAATTTAAATAAGCATCTGCTCTCAAAGCCTCAAAACAGCAGAGAGAAGAGACCATAATCAAGTCATGTTTGTTCTTTCTCTTTCTCCAAAATTTCCCTTAATTATCTTTATTCATCCCTTCAAAGCACTGCTCTGTGAAGCTCATGAGGGCAAACCTCTTCACACTCATGGTGGGATTTTTCATCTCATGATCTCTTCAGAATCCATTGTGGCTTTCCACATTGTGAAACACTGATTAGGTATCTTCTGATCCAAAACATGATTTCTAAAAAGAAGATTCAGGAGGTCTTTGTCTTGTTTTGGCTTGAAGTGTACGTTTTTGGATTTGAGGCATCTAAAGATCTGTGCCAAGGTAAGTTAAACACACTGAATGTGTACTACATCCTTAAAACACTGACTATGCTGAGCTCCACCAATTACAGTTGTTGTTCTACAGATGTACAGGGCGCTTTTTGTAATCTAAACTGGATTTTCTTTTCATTTCGGATTGACCCAGATTTCTTTAGTTCTTCTGATCACTTCTTCCTGCTGAATGATTCACTAAAGGTATGTTTCCTGGCAGGGCCTTTAGGATGGATTGCACTAAAGATTTAAACAATTCTAAACATTGTGTTTATTTGAGGAAGATGTTATATATGTTATGAGACGAGAGACATGAGGAATTTCCATGAGTACAAATCTTAATGTTTAAGCATATAATGATATTCTAGGGAATTGTGTGCTTCTAGTTTTATACCAGTAGTTTGGACAGGACCCTTTTCTATTCTAACACGACAATGCATCTGTGTATAAGGCAAGGTTAAAAAAAAAAGATTGATTCAGTCAGTGTGGAAGAATGGAGATTTACTGCTGATCACAGAACCGTGCTTCACTGAAAGATACGCATGACAATCACAGCTTCTGCCTAATCGCGATTTATCACCTTTGCGATTTAATTTCGATTAATCCTGCAGCCCTAGCTAGACCCATGACTTCCAACAACTATGGAAGTCACTAGGGACAGGATTTAGTCTGGTTTTACATTTGCAATATGTATGATATATATTTTTAGACATATATTTGTTTTGACATCTTACCTACCATTAGAAAATGTACATCGCTTTTCTTAAAATATCACTTTTCTCATGAGCATCTCTCAAATCACAGGCAGCTATATGGCAGAAATGCCATCTTACTTCCTGACACATCTTACCCACTCTCCCCTACCCCAAAAAAACACTGCAGCCCTATGTATTTCAAATCCAAATACGTATTTTCAGGCCAAAGCGCAATTTAAATAAGCATCTGCTCTCAAAGCCTCAAAACAGCAGAGAGAAGAGACCATAATCAAGTCATGTTTGTTCTTTCTCTTTCTCCAAAATTTCCCTTAATTATCTTTATTCATCCCTTCAAAGCACTGCTCTGTGAAGCTCATGAGGGCAAACCTCTTCACACTCATGGTGGGATTTTTCATCTCATGATCTCTTCAGAATCCATTGTGGCTTTCCACATTGTGAAACACTGTTTAGGTATCTTCTGATCCAAAACATGATTTCTAAAAAGAAGATTCAGGAGGTCTTTGTCTTGTTTTGGCTTGAAGTGTACGTTTTTGGATTTGAGGCATCTAAAGATCTGTGCCAAGGTAAGTTAAACACACTGAATGTGTACTACATCCTTAAAACACTGACTATGCTGAGCTCCACCAATTACAGTTGTTGTTCTACAGATGTACAGGGCGCTTTTTGTAATCTAAACTGGATTTTCTTTTCATTTCGGATTGACCCAGATTTCTTTAGTTCTTCTGATCACTTCTTCCTGCTGAATGATTCACTAAAGGTATGTTTCCTGGCAGGGCCTTTAGGATGGATTGCACTAAAGATTTAAACAATTCTAAACATTGTGTTTATTTGAGGAAGATGTTATATATGTTATGAGACGAGAGACATGAGGATCCATATTAGGCTTGCCGCGATAGACGGTGTTGACGGTGATACCGGTGTTAAGCCGCAACACCGGTTACGTCTCTTGCCCACCGCGGCACCGACCCCCACTGTCATTTTGATTTTTTATAGAAATAAAAATAACTTAGTTCAGTAAAAGAACAGACACTACAATTAAAAACTGAACGCGGCTGCTCAATGCAGCGTGCCGAACGACAGTCGCATCACAGATCAGATTTAGTTTCTCCAGTGAGGAGATCTTGATTCGAGCTGACTGACACAGGGCTCTACAGTGCAACCATTTCAGTCGCATTTGCGACTGAAAACTACTGCGTGCTACTATGAAATTTCTAGGAGCACCAGTGCGACTGACCCGATCATCATCATACTTGTGATCGCTGAGGGGAGCTTCAAAGCTTTCTACGTGTTTTTGCAGCGTTGAGTAATGTATCACAGACATATCTCACGAATCCTTTCATAAGCAAAGTGTAGACAGGGTGTAAATAAGAGATTCATTGCGCAGTGTAGAGAGC
>NW_015661854.1:81545-90062 GCF_001515625.1 Sinocyclocheilus rhinocerous | reverse complement strand
AGAAATTAATACTTTTATTCACCAAGCATGCATTAAATTGATCAAATGTCACAGCAAAGACATTTATAATGTTTTTATTTCAAATAAATCTTTTGAACTTTCTTTAACCAAAGAATCTTTTGAGAAATGAGAAAACGTATGACCGTTTCCACAAAAAAATTGATAATAAGAAATGTTCCTTGAAGACCAAATCTGCTGATAATTCAGCTTTGCCAGCCCATCACAGGAATAAATTACATTTTAATATATTAAAATAGAACAGCTATTTTAAATTGTAATAATATTTCACAATATTACATGTAACACGCACTAGGAATGAAATAGTAAACAGCAATATCTATCTACATATTTTTTTACTAAAACCTTTTAATACTTGAAAAATGCCTGCAAACCCCATTTTATGATCAAATTGTGGCAGCATTCAGGAGTGAAATGCCTCAAACTGAACTGCAACCTCACAGATATTCTTCCTTCTTCAAAGCAGAACAATTCAAGCCAGCAGGCACACAACCAGGGTAGTTTGGGAATGGGAATAGGGAACAGGGTTTTGGGAAGGAAACAGCTGAAAATGCACCTTCCAGCCTTCTCTGTGTTCGCTACGCTAGTTCCATACAGTGGCTGCAGCTAGCAGCAGACAGTATTTGAAGCATGTTTGGCTTTTTTCCCCCACTGATCACGACGATGTTGGGCAAAATGAGAAGTCGTTTCAGAGACAGGGCAAGTTATTACATTTTGATTAAAGATTAGAAAGACAACAGCATGCAAAGATGAATCGCTCAGAATAAGAACAGGAACAA
This sequence comes from Sinocyclocheilus rhinocerous, assembly GCF_001515625.1. Lineage (NCBI taxonomy): Eukaryota > Metazoa > Chordata > Actinopteri > Cypriniformes > Cyprinidae > Sinocyclocheilus > Sinocyclocheilus rhinocerous. The sequence goes on along the minus strand of NW_015661854.1, from coordinate 89,265 downwards.
GTGAATAGGGTCAATTTTGATTTCATGTTGACTTCAACATCAGAAGAATACCTACATACTATATACATGAAAATTGCATTACTAGAGCAAATCGTATAACAGAAGACATTTAAACCGAACATCAGAGAGATCTGAGAATAGAATGTCACTGGGATTGCAGCATCTTCTTCAAACCCCAAAGGAGAATTTTTTCCCCACTATTTTTTTATCTATTTTTTTTCTTTCATAAGACATATGTGCCTGCATGATGTTGACCCCACTGTTGATTTTACGTGTGCCAAAGAGATAAAGCAAGAGAGTTACTCTTTTGTGAAGACCAAGGATTAAAATAAGATTAAGTCGATCCCAGCCAACAAATCTTGTCTCACAATGTGCCACAAGTTCTCAACACCAGATTACATGTCAAAGCCAAGCTATAATATTGTCTACTGTGTTGAAAACCAACTGGCAACATTCCAATAAGTGTCTTTAGCAATGAGAAATGATGATAATTACATCTGGACGTACGTGGACATGGAAACTGAAGCTATTGGCTGCCAAATGCCAAACAATGGCCAAAACTAATAAAGATGACTGAATGTGGGAAAGCTATTGAAATGCTGCCTTGGTGCACATAGGTCGTGATTTCTAAAGGACAGAGTTTTTTTTAACTGTTTTAATAAATGAACCAAAATGCACATTATGTTGCAGCTAACTACCATTTACCTCTATCTCTCGCACACACATACACATACTCTCACATGCATGCACAATATTATCTCAACATCTGCTATTTCAAATGAACACTGTATCCTCCTGTGTCAAAATTACCCATTCAAAACCAGCAAAAATACATCAAATAATCCACTAGGGATCTCAGCCTCCCCTAGCCATCTGTGCCCCAGTCCAAACCATCAGCTAATTGTTATGGTTATGGTTATGACAGTGTTACCTCTCAAAGGACAAATTTAAAGATTCCATTTGGATTTATATCATGTTTGGATTCTGCTCACCTAAGAAGCTTTTGTAGGATAATAACAATACTTTCCTGTCAATGTGACTGTTCTGAATATGCCTTAACTTACAGTTTGACTTGATTCTAATTGTGCATTCTGTGTTTTATTTATTTTATATGTAAGTCAGGGAGCAGCACATCACGGTGAGCCATATTTTCATTAAATCTCAAATTTGCTAAAATCATTTATCATCAATCATCAATTATATGTTACTATTTCTCAATAAATCATGATTGTTGCTATTTGCCTGAAGGCATTTCGGCTGAGTTTGGTTTTATGCCAGACAAATGTATCATTCCAATTACTGTTAATTTCATGGTGAGATCCTATTCTCTCTAATCATTAGGGCTGGGTGGAGTATTGTATATATTTGGGGGGGGGGACAGAAGACTGACTTCTGTAACAATTTTAGTGAGTATTTCTATAAAATTGTATACCAGACTTTCATAAATAGCTCAGCCACTTAAACTGTATTAACTATATCTTAATTAACAGAAAATTAAAGACAATTAACAGGATGCATAAAAGGATGGAAATAACAACTTCATAGAAAAGGATTCATAAAAGCTATTAAAGAAATGGAATTCAGATAAATGAGAAATTATTTTTTTAATAAACTTTTAATATTTAAGTATATTTTAATTATATTAAGACACAGGCATATATGATGGGGACATACTGCATAGTAGTATCAACCCATCCCACCAATTGTGAATATTGCAATGATTTTAATGCACTTTTAATCTGCATTAAAAGTTAAAAAAAACTGAAATTCAATGATTTGTTAGCATAACCATTAAAAAAAAAAAGTTCCCGTGTGGTATTTTTCATCTTTTATAATGTTTTAGCAATAAAAAGCAATAACTAATGACTGTTGGTGCATATGAAATAATCATAATTCTTCCTTGTGTTGACTTGCATTCCACACAAGCAATGCACAATCTCTAGACTTTTAACCATTTAGTTCCTAAAACATTTTGAATACATTTGGCAACGAAATCTGACTGAAATAAATACTTTTAAGCAACCCCCTACACACAAATTGGCAATAGAATCACCATTAGCTAGTAACTATATTTTAGTTTACTTGCCAGACTTGACTAACAATAATCCTAAAATAATAATACTAAAAATGCTAATACTAAAAGCAGTGAACAGTAATCCTAATGTAATAATACTAAAAATGCTAATACTAAAAGCAGTGAAACATGAGCGATGAAAAGGCATGGACACAGTTATTTTTTTAACTTTACTGCATATGCATTTGTAGGAGTTTCCCTTTCAGACACACCATTTATTGGAGAAGAGTGTTTAATTGAATAACGCAAGGTGATTTACTAAGGTTTGAGGTAGTCAATTTACTGGTATTTGCGCCATTATTTAACGCCCAAAAAAGCATGTCCTTGTAAAGATGGAGAGGGAAAACACAACTGTCTGCAGTCTATGTGATGTACTTTCGCTTTATTTACATGTTCCAAAGCTCTTTTCACACCCTCATTAATGAGCTTGTGCATTCTTTCCTGTCAAATGCTGTGTCAGAGTGTTCTACTGTAAAGTGGTCTTAGCTAAACTTATTATAAGCCAATAAATCAGTGGAGAGTGAAATCTAACAATTTATTACCCAGCAGCAGCTAAAGACAAACAATATTTAGCCACTTATTTTCTTCTTCTCGCAAATATGAGTGATTTACTAGAGAGGGTTAAGCCATTTCAGAGCAAATATATAATAACAAGGTTCATATACTCAAAGGATTAAAAATATTAATAGGGCCTAGCCCTGTTAATAATATAAAATAATAATATAAAGAAATTAATAATATAAAAAAATTATGGTTGACATCTGTGCTATTACTTGCACACTAAATAAAAGATTTAGGCTTCTCTATAACATAAACAACATATATATTCTAGCTAGTGAGGAGCATGAAATCTGTCTTTAGCCTTTTTTGCCATTTTCTTGTAGCTCCAGTCTGTCATCAGATTTCAAGTGTGTTCAACTAGGCAGTATTTTATGCTTTTAGAAGGTGCAGCTTTTCTTTAATCTTTTGTGGCAATCTCTCTGATACTGGGTTAAAACTGGCAGAGTGTCGCACTGTGAAAGTGGAAGAGATGCATCAGTTTGTTCCATATATGCAGCTAAATACTTTGATGCCACTCTATTAGGCCTTATAATTATACCCCAAAAAGCTATTATAAAAGCTATCATTACGATAATTATACACAATTGGTTCCGTCCAGGATGATTTGAATTGAATTCTTTGTAAAGCTGCTTTGGAATGATTTGAATTATGACAAGCGCCATACAAATACCACTGAATTGAAATCGAACATGACATATGTGAACTTGTACTAAAACTCAAACCCTGTTGAGATGAACAGTATGTGAATAAATCAGCAGAGATGGGCAAGTGTCTCACAACTTCAATTCTAATTCCTACAACAAATACTGGATAAATTATATGTGTGAGGGCCCGCTGGGACCCTGCCATATTTTGCATGACCTAATTCTGCTCACTGCCTTCCTTAAGTGACATATTTCTTGCAAGCCAGCACACCCTTTGCCACCTAATGTAGTGGAAGAACTAGGCTATAGAAAAACTCGATCATTCACCCAATGTTTTCTTTGCGCTGGGAGGTATCATCTCAGCGCTTCAAAAGAAGACGCAGCGAGTGAAGGAAACTCGTTCTTTGTGGTTTCCATGCCAGTATTGAAGGTGCTTACTGTCAGAAAAATCAGCCTCGCTGATGGATCATGACATAACAAACTACAAACAGAAGACATGTGTTGCCGTTTATAGCAAGAAGAAGACGTATAACATGAAGGCGTGTATTTTAAGATGCCTTAATTTGACTGCGATGGAGGGTAGATGAATAAGGAAATTTAATGTGTTCTTCCCTCACATTCGCTGCATTTTTGGCAGGGACTGAACCTCCTTGGGTATGCGAGACCATTTGGCAGAGATTACGCCCAGCTTAACGTCCGTCCCACAAAAGTCTTTGATTCATAACTGAGATTTGAAAACATTCATCGAGTAACTAGTGCATGTGAGAACGCTTTAATCAGATACAGCTACAGAGCAAAGGGATTAGCAACACTAAAATGTAATCAGTGTGATTAAAACATTAATGCGTTCACATACAAAAGCATTTCAACAACAACCCGGCTACGCTGTAACAGCATAGTGCCAGAGAAGAGTGGAAAATATTCCACCATGCTGACATTCAAATAGAGAAACAATTGCAGAGCATTTCAATACTAGATGAGAGTCAATAGGGGGGACCATTTTCTTTAAAGGGACTATGATAGGTGCTGTGATGCTGCAATGGGGGAAAATTGAAATGCTGCAGAGAAGGGAGGCTGAATCAACGGAAGATCCGTTAAAATGCGTCCATGCTAAGATGTCTTTAAAAAAACAGTGAGCAACATGATGTATATTACAGACTCTCACTGGTTTAGCGCTTGTGTTCCCGATACAGAAAATGACATCTGGCCATGGTAACCATGGCAACACACCCTATGGACATGCACTAGATAGCCTCTGCTATCTAACACTAGTTCAAACACCTTGGTAGGCGTTTACATAACAAGGGACAGTACACTCAAAAATAAAAATCGGTCATTATTTACTCACCCTCATGATGAGGCAAACCTAATGACACTCTTTTTCTTCTGCATAACACACAAAAAAGATGACACACAATGCAAGTCAGTGGGGTCAAATGTTGTTTTGGACCCCACTGACTTCCATTGTACGGACAAAAACAGGTGTTCCACAGAAGAAGAAAAAAAGTCTTATAGTTTGGAACGACATGAGGGTGAGTGACAGACTTTTCTTTTTTGGGTGAACTATTCCATTATCTGATACATTTTTGTAGCACGCAAGCGCTATCCAACTGGCACAATAATACAAGCCTTTTGCACTATCCACAATGTGTGAACAATGTCAAGCATTGTGGGTTTGTTCTTCTGACTAAAACATATTCTCAGCTCAGCACAGCACTTAAATAATTGCAGTTTGAGTCCTCTGCTTTTACCACAATTTCATTAATGGCCTTTTAAAGAGTCTGTTTTTAGAACTACCAAACACCTTTAAAGCATCAGAGAATTGGCAACAAAGAAAAGTTAAGTGATCTAAAAGTTAAAAGTAGTGAGCAGGTACAAATTAAACGCCATTGTTCATGTTGGTTGGGTTTTGACAGCTGCAATTAAAACTCTCATGTTCTTGAAGGAAACCAGGTGCTGCCGTCTCTCAAGAGGCAACTGCTTTCATTTCATACATAAGCTCACTTCCTATCGGCTAATATTGTGTCATAATGCCAGTCCTCTCTAGTTCTGACAAATGGAAAATGCGTCATTACGCGACCTATTAAGCACAAAGCGAGATATACAAAATATGAAAAAATGTTCAGAAGAAATTACGGGCATCTTAGCAGCTGACAGTCTGTGATGATGGTGTGGCATTCCCAGTCTGAGCAAGGCCTCCAGTCTGCCAAGAATGCAGAGGCAAAGCTGTTGAGATGATTGATGACACGCCTCCACTGGCCCTCTCTTCCCTGCTGACATGCACTCACAACCCAACACTTTTCACCGCTAATTGGACAACCTTGCAAATTCCTTCTCTGAGACTGTGGTCCGCTAAATTAGTCACTGATAACTGCCCAGAATTGGTTCAATTTATGAACGTCCAGAACTGTCATGCTGGTAAGGTGTCACTCATATTGCAGAGGCTGTTGAATAAACCTGTCAAGCATGCAACTTTCGAGACGAGTTTATTTCTCATTAGTTTTCCATTTTCATGTTTTGATCAAGCTTGCGGGTGACAGTTCATTTAAAGTCTAGTTAGGTAGAACTTTGCTTGAAATGGTGAAATAGATGTTTTTGTACATAATGAGTCCCGAAGGACAAAAATCACATTGCGGGCATAAATTGGGCATCACATGATCTACTTTTGCTTGTTTGATTAGTTAGAATCACATGCTAATTATGTTTTTATCTCAGAAGATCCACACTCTAAAAAGAAAATTCAGGGGACCTACTACCACAACTTGCAAGTTAAAAATTCTAATTTATTAATTTAATTAGACGGTTTAGGTTGCAAAGATTATTTTCATGAGTTTTGTTGCCATTATAATCATTATGTCAACTTATTTGACATTATTTTATTTATTTAAAGGGGTCATGAACTGAGAAATCAAAATTCTCTTGATCTTTTGACATATAAGAAGTCATTGTACTATAAAAACATCCTGTAAGTTTCAAAACTTTCTCATTAGTCTAAAAACAGCTTATATTGAAGCCAATCTGCCAAAAGGACAGGTTGTGGAATGTGCCACTTTATGACATAATAGTGTGACTAATCACCACCTCCGCAGAAGAAGATCAACACCTACTTCTGCGTCACTGCCTGTTTAGCCCCCTGCCTACCAATTTGCACATGTAGTGTAAATAACAAGAGTCAAACACAGGTCTAAGCAGAAACCAAACGATAAGATGGCTCTGAAGACACTGCACGCGTAAGTGAATGAAACCGAAACCAAATAGCGTTGAAACAGGAAGTGAAGTAAACAGAAGAGAATGACAAAATAACGATCCACATAACAGAACATAAACCTGACAATAAGATTGTTAGGCTATTGTTAGCCTATATGTATAACAGTTCGTTCTGATCCTCGAATCCGACTGGATAAGAGATTTTCTATTGATATTTCCACCTGCGCGCATTCTAGACGGGCTGTCAGTCAGTGCAGTTACAGTGTTGCGCCACAAGGTGGTGGAAAGGGACTGTCTTTGAGTGAGTCTTTAAACAGTTCATTCAACTACACGTTCAAAAACGCTGATTCATTCAAAGAAACAAAATGAAAAAACGCTGTTGAAATCATTTTAACTTTGAGCGCCAAGTTAGAAGGCTCAGCTGACCAATGCATCGATGCTAAGACAGAGATTTGGCTTTCCTTGGACATGACTACCTATTTTAACAAATATATATGACTCGCAAGTAATCGCACATGCTCAGTTGATCTCTCTCTCATTCGTTGTCCGTTTAGGCTTGTTAAGTGCAAATCTACAGAGTCTCGGTACAAATCAGCATGGTACACATTATGTTATCATTACTAACTTGTTTAATATTCAGTCCACAAGCATGAAGTGTAAAACGAGAAGGGCATAACCCTATGAAAAAAGAAAACACGCAAAAATTGTGGTTGCTGCGGTTCTTGCATTCCTCTGCGGTTTGCTCGTCAATAGCGCGGTATTGAGATATTGCGGTTATCGCGACAGCCCTACCTAATACGCTATATTTTCAACAATAATCTCATTTGTTCTCCGTTCTTTTAGTAGAAACTTAAAATATAACTGAGAAAGAACCTCTGAGCAATACATTTTCATGTGGGTTGAAACAGCCACAGACACACTTTGGTTTCCTTTTTTACTCTCTCTCTTTCTCTCTCTCTCTCACTCACTCTCTCACACACACGCACACACACAGATCTGCTTGTGGCTTTCTCTGCTGTAGAATATCACTGAGTCAGCAGCCGTTCTCTATCACAGTGACCTACACACATGTGCACACATACACACACCATCTCTTTCTCCCTTTATCTCTCTCTTTCTGGTATAATCTCCCTGGCCCTCTTTTCTCTATCACTATCCGACCTTCTTTGTCAAAAATTAACACAGCATGTATGTCAGTGTACTTGTCAGAGAGAGAAATAGAGATTAGAAGAGA
>NW_015661854.1:56420-81270 GCF_001515625.1 Sinocyclocheilus rhinocerous | reverse complement strand
TGTCTGTTTAGGCTTGTTAAGTGCAAATCTACGGAGCCTCAGTACAAATCAGCATGGTACACATTATGTTATCATTACTAACTTATTTAATATTCAGTACACATGCATGAAGTGTAAAACGAGAAGGGCATAACCCTATGAAAAAAGAAAACACGCAAAAATTGTGGTTGCTGCGGTTCTTGCATTCCTCTGCGGTTTGCTCGTCATTAGCGCGGTATTGCGATATTGTGGTTATCGCGACTAGTCTGTTATTACAGATCGTTTGATATGTACTCAGTATTCATGCGTTTTTAATCTAAATCACAGCAGCGTCCATATATGAAGGATGCAGGCTGTGAAACATGTTATCCAATCATACCAGTGGGCGTTTACTTCCGAGTCAACAATCTGCCACGCCTATTCAAAGGGTGTGTTCCGATGAGGGGGATCAAAACAGGACAGAAAATAGCCTATTACTTCTAAATTATGAGGTTTTTGGATGTAAAAATCTTGATAACAATTGAAAAGTGGACCTCAAACAACAGTACAAAATAAAAAAAGGCAGTTCACAACCCCTTTAAAAAATTAGGTTGTAGTAAATGAAATTGTCTTGATTACTTTGAAAATTGGGCTGTGGATTTCTAGTTCCCAGCATGCTTTGCATAGGAATGGATAATATCAATTTAATGAACAAAGTAATATCTTACTTGTTTATTAAATTTACATGTTAAATAAGAACTCAATTAATTGGAACAACTTAATTTTTTGACCAGAGTTGTGTTTATTCTACAAATTCAGTTTCTCTAACTCAATCTAGTTTGCTGGCTGAAAGTTGTCATAAATCAAAAAGATTGATGCAAACCAAACATGTTTTTAGAGTGCAAGTAATACAGATTATGCAGTATATACTATACATATACATTCTCATTTCAGATATAAAAACAGTTTCTGAAAGATCTAGTGTTGTCAACATGATACTGCCCAGTGTTATTCAGACACTAACAAACTGCAACCACCATCCAGCCGGAAATCTGGGGCTGTTATGTAACCCAAATGTGGTCAATGGGTATTCAAAAATTTGAAAACTACCAGACTCAGTCAGTGTGAAGCCTTGCCAAATGTCCTAGCAGAAGCCTATCAGCACACAATCAGATATTTAAAATATTTGAATGCATGACCTTTTAATCTGTCTAAGACATTTGAACTCTACAGGAACTCTTAGAAGCTTTATGGGATCAACATGGTAAAGTGTGGTGCTAAAAACTATATAGTTATGGGTTTAGTTTGCAGGAAACAAACATGTTGATGTTTACACATGACAATGTTTACCTTGAATACACTGGAAGTAGCTTTGAATAAAAGCAATAAAAGCAAAGCCAATTAAGTAATAAACACAATTAATAATCAATTAATTAAATAATTAAAACACAACTAATTTTGGGAAAATTACAATGGACTAACAAGCTAGTAGTTATCTCTGAGACGTTTATGGTTCCAATAGCAGGAGAAAAAAATCTAAATAAACATATCAGTACACATTTTTGTAGCTGAAATAGGAATCTATATTAAATAAATAATCCTCATAAAAGAGCCCAATCACCTAGAATATTACTTTTGTCCATTATACAAGGGAAACTACAATCAACATTGCCTTACATCAAGCGATTTTTGATTTTTTTGTTGGCCAACATAGTGATACGTCACATTAAGTTCTCAGAAGGGGAAAGAAAGCCTAAATGCTATTGATCTGCTTCACTGCTTTGTATTCCATTCACTAATAATTACCAATGCAGTCTCTCCAATTACTTGGCTCTACTTAACATTTACAGCCACATGCAATCCACACACATTGATTCATTATGCAAATGACAGGGACTAATTTAAGGCTTGCTTACATGACTCCATTTAAAAACCTGCAGCTATGGCAATGCACTGCATAAATGAATTGAGACACAGTTTCCTTTTAATGCTGTACAGAGAATATTAGAAGCATTTAACCCAAATATTAACAAATGGTTCAAATGTTTCTAATGATCTCAATGAGGACTTTATTGTACTCAAATGAAATTCAATACAATATAGTACGGAGCCAATGACAAATGAGTCTTCAATATTAACAGTGAATGTGGTGATGACTGATGATAGGATTACTGTTAAGGTGAATGGCGCAGGCCCGTGTGCTCTCCAGTTTGAGAGTAGAGTGGGTGTCTAGCACCTGAGGGACAAAGAAGCTTATCTGGTATCTAGCGAGCCTGCTTCATCAAAAGCCATGAAAATCAGTGACAGGCTGAGGAGAAGGGAGGTTACATCTACTTAAAAGGCACTACCGTTTTTTTTTTTTTTCAGAAGTGCTTCAGGTATAATTGCTTTGAATATAACCATTATCTGGTGGCAATGATTATTTTTTTCTGCATATTTTATCCTGAGTCTCATGACCTCCCCCACAACTGGGAAAGGGGGCTTCTTTAGGAATATTCTATTAAAATATTGCATATTGCCACAGAAAATAACTGGAAAAAAAGAAAGAACATATATTCTATTCTTTATCATCAACAAGTGCTTTAAACGTCAGCCTACATTATATCATGTTTTCTCAAACTGGGGTTCATCATAAGTTGATGAAAAGCTTACAATTAATTAAATAATACATTTGTAAAATCAAAATAAATAAAAATAAAACGATTAATAAAAACTTTTTGAACTTATATAATCATAGGCTTTTTATAAAGGAACATTTTAAAGATAAAAAAGAAAAATTAGGTATAATCAATAAATTACAAATACTTACTGCCATTGTGTGAATAATATTATGTAATCAATAAAAAAGTTACTTATTTTAAATCTTATTACAAGTAGGCCTACTTATTTTCTGTAATCTAATTATGTAATCCATACTACATATAATCAGTTACAACCCAGCACTGTATATAATATATATATATATATATATTAGGGCTGGACGATATGGCCAAAATTTATATCACGATATATTTCTTAATTTCGGTCGATACAATATAATTCCGATATCGATATTAACACTATTTTAAAAAAAGCCTCATAAAAACTGCCAAGAACACCCACAACAGAAAAATGAATTTTCCAAGTCTATGAAACCTCCTCCTATAAAACTATATAATATTTAAGAAAAAAAAAAACAGCCACAAATAAATTAATGTTTACCTTATATCAAACTATAGGCTGACATACACTACCAGTCAAAAGTTTTTGAAAAGTAACATTTTTAATGTTTTTAAAGAAGTCTCTTCTGCTCACCAAGCCTGCATTTATTTGATCCAAAATACAGCAAAAACAGTAACATTTTGAATTTTTTACCATTTAAAAATAACTGTTTTCTATTTGAAAATATTTGAAAATTGCTAAATAAAATTATAAATAAAATAAAATTGCAGCGCTAAATAACATTTCTATAATTTCTTTCCCCCCCAAAAAATTATACTGACTCCAAGGTTTTGAATGGAATAGTGTATAATGTTATAAAAGCTTTTTATTTCAGATAAATGCGGATCTTTGGATCTTTCTATTCATCAAAGAATATAAAAATATTCTCAACTGTTTTAAATATTGATAATCAGCAAATCAGTATATTAGAATGATTTCTGAAGATTTAAAAGAACTGCTTTCAAATAGAAAGTAGTTATTTTAAATAGTAAAAATAATTCAAAATTTTACTGTTTTTACTGTACTTTGGATCAAATAAATGCAGCCTTGGTGAGCAGAAGAGAATTCTTAAAAAAAAAAACATTAAAAAACTTACTGTTAAAAAACTTTTCACTGGTAGTGTAGGCTGATTATTCTTATAGATTGAAACAAATGTGCTTCAGCCAGAAAAAAGGGTATGAAAAGTGCTCAGAGTCGCTGCAGAAAACAAAAAAATTGAACAACAACAAAAACTGGAAATGTTGCTGGAGACGGGCTTATTTAAAATGAAAACTCATTCTCTGCCAGCAGGAGGCGCTTTTAGAGTGATAAAACTAGCGGTTTCTCCAGTAACGGCTGTAATCAAAGCAGCCCCGCTCATGATGAACGCTACCTTTATCAGATAAAAATGAAAATGTCATCGAAACTTTTCTGAAGACAGTCCTTTCCCTTCAGAGATACATTCATATAAAACACCTGCGCCGTGTTATGAAACGTGCAGTGCTCATGTTTTTTCAACGAAGTCAAACGCCAGAAATAAATCAATGTATGGGAAACTGGTAATGTATATCGAAATATCGGAAATGTGTTTAAAAATCATATCACCGTTATTGAAAAAAATTATATCGCGATACAAATTGATATTGAATTATTGTCCAGCCCTAATATATATATTATATTATATATATAACAGGGTAGCAAGTAAACCACAATCTTTTATATTTACTGTACATTCCTGCAGTGGCTTTAACAAAGAATAACATTAACATAAGAATATACATTCTGGTATTCATGGCTGGTGAATGTCAAATAATGTTAAGTTCCTGCCTGGTTTTCTAATAGCTTTCTGTATTACCAATAATAACATCCAGGGTTAGATACCACACAAAATTTAGACTCCTCGGTGGCACATAACATATTGAAGTTATTCTTGAACAAAATTTAAGAAAAATGTGATAATGTTAACAATATAATGTTAAGATGTACCACTGGCATCATATCTGTAGTATACAGTATGTTGATATATTACAGCCAAATTGCAAATATTAAACGTGGGTTTACTGGCACAAAGTCAAGAACCATTTAAGCGAGATCACAGTATTTGTCATAATTTATGCTCTTCAGCTCAAGAGACCAACAATGCCAAGGATAAAGACAGATTAGATACACTCTGAGAAGTCATTAACATTTTAAATCCTAAATATTCTCTTCAATACTACATGCTTCAATTTGTGATCATTTTGTTTTGAAAACAGCACAATTCCACAAATAAAGCAAAATACAAGAGGAGCTGATTGTAGATATATATCATTAATGTATATATATATATATATATATATATATATATATACACACACACACACACAGACTGACACAACTGATACAATCCCTCTGTAATAACTGGATGTACATCAGCAAAAAAATCAATGATTCGACCACATCTATTAAATATTTTAGAGAGCACAGCACTATAGTTAAAGTGTTGGTGTTCAAGTTAATAATACAACAGAAGCGATAAAACAGAGGAGAAAATCTCACAGTAACATCCTTCCGATTAATCAGCACTGACAGTAAGAGGTGTGGCCTCCATGAAACACTGTCGCTGGTGAGGGACACTGGCTCTAAGCATTCACAGACCATCAACTGACATTCTCTGGTCATCTGGGACACTCATGACAGCCCTTTTCACAGTGCACAACAGCCTCCCATTACAGTTTTTTACCCAATTCTGAGATACAATCATGTTGTCATATTGAAATTACTTGGCATAAGTGCCTTCATTTCTGAAAATGCAACAACAAAATGAAAAAAACATTCTAGGATGTATTTTAGCCTATGTGGGGATACGAAAAAATCTAAGATAACAATCAAGGCTTTCTGGGAAAAAACAGCAAGGTGCATAACTGATGTTTTAATAGCCTGCTTAATGTAGGCCTAACCAATGGTAGAAATTGACTGTCACTTAAGCCAAGCAAACTATTTTGTGGCAACAAGGGGTGAACAAAGGGTGATGGTCCATCATTTTTTCCCCCAAAGCTCTAGACAAAGTCCTCAGTGACATCATAACAGAGGGTGAGTTCAAGTAGACAGCAGCAAGCAAGCTTGAGACAACCAACACAAATAGATAATATGAAAACCTTTATTTAAGAACTTAAATATATTTTATATATTGAATAGACCAGGGGTTACATAAAACAAAGTGTTAAACTGATGGTTTATAAACCGTAAACTGTAGTAATACCCGATTACAGAACGAATTGCTCTTTTGAGTCGGATCTTTTCAATTAATCGTTTGACTGAATAAACTTAATGAATGTAATGTAGCCTAATAAAACACAATTAATTAGGTTTAAGGTTCTAAATCAATTATTTGGCTACAACATGCTGCACTAGAATACGTGGCACTACAATAAACATATACGTGAATAACAAAATCAGAAAACAAAAGCAACTTACATATTACTTTTTAGTGCGTGCAACGTGCCATGCCAGTGTGTCTCGGACTACGTGCTGACGCACGTACTTAAAAGAATTGCTAAATGGGTTTTTGAACAGGTTCATTAACACGAACTGTTCGAAAGAACCGACTCTACGAAATGAGTCGAACTTCCCACCATAGTGGTCCTGTGCTAAAATATATTTAAAAATGAAAAGGGGGAAAAGCTAAATTTGCAAGATGAGACAAATATGTATTCTAACGCATTTAAAAATGTAATATAATGTTTTAAATTGTTTTGCCAGTTAGCTTTCACGGAATACAATATATAAACGTTTGGATCGGTTCGAAAGAAGAAAAATAGCTACATAGGCTCCCCAGGGATGAAATAAGCCAATATGTTAAAATTGTGAAAAAAAACATTTTATCTAAATGAGAGTGTATAACACCCAGCAGCAAACGGTAAGGATGGACTTGTGAAACTTAAAAAATACAATTAAAACTTAGCATCAGTCACTTGCATCAGTTACCGTCAGACACACCCATGAAAAAAAAAGGTTTCAATAAACGCGGTGGGTTGGAATTTTGTTATAACGTTTATCATAAACTACTCATAACTTGACATGACTCAAATCCCCCATTAATCCCGCACATAAGCGTGTGCAACTTTTCTTTCTTTATTAATTTTTTTCCCCAGTATCATACATTCATTCGTGGGGCTCTTTCGGACGGTGGGAATCATGAATGACTTCATTGTAAATGTGCAAATTGTTCCGCTTGGCGGGGTTTACAAAAGTCTACCCCCTTCCCCAGCTCCTTATGCAACCCCTTATAGAGACCCCTTGTCTGGGCCCTAGACTTTAAAGATCTATAACTGAGCCAGTTCATCTCCAAAACTCGAAAATATGTCGGAAAAATCACCATGGTCCCAAACTGTTCTGGTCTATATGGGAATCAGCAGGATTTGTGACCCAAATAAAAGTGACGGAGCGGCACTGGGGGATCTGCCGAGCGTTGTTTACAAAACTGAGAGCAGCGCGGACTGATGCAGGTGCCAGCCGAGTTTAGTTTCAACACTTCTGCAGTGACTTGAGTCTCCTACCTGAGCAGCGCGGTGTCTCCCTGTCTGCTGACCACACTCTCGCTGGACGCATAGTCCACAGTTTGTCCAGCGGGCAAACACGATGGTAAAAAGCAGCAAAGACTGAGAATTATAGCGGTGAGCCACTGACCGGAGACGCACGCATCCTGCACTGCAATCATTATGTCCATCACCGCCGAATGGAGCACGATCCGCGCCGTTATCAAAAATAAAAATATAAATATCTGGATGAAAATATAATAATCCTCCGCGAAAACCCCGAGAAATGGCGTTCCGTGTAGTTTCCCAGATTTGTTTTGATCGGAACCTGACCGCGGGAGGAAGTCGACTCTCCAGTGGCTTGCACACCATCTAGTGAGGAAATGGGAAACGGGAGCAGAGCTTGCAGCAGACAACCCCCCGTCTCTGATCCTGTTGCCATGCGGCCGTTTCCCAGGCAACCTGTTCCATGTAGCTCGTGATGGAGCAGTTAAGCGGGTGCTTATTCTTGATACGGCAATACTATTTAAATGAGTGAGTTTTGACCACCCGGGGTTTAGCGCCCTGCAACCTCAAGGCGTCCTCCTGCAAACACGAGCTTTGTTTTGTATTAGCCTATTGCGTGTGACGTCTCCAAAAAAAAGAGTCGATGAAAAGAGCAAGATGTAAAATTACATAGGTCAGGTCTTGTTTGTGTCATCGGTGGCCCATGCAGCCCTGCAACAGGCTGCTATTTGTTCCGAGAAGTTACTGCAAGTTGGATGTTCTCGTCCATTTTTAGACAGTAGCTTAAAATATTTCTTAGTTCTCAGATACAATAGCTACATAGACATGAAATATTGATCTGAATTTAAATAAAAATTTTGCATGTATCTTAAATCTTCTGCTAAAATAGTCCAAACAATATGAAACAATTGGCCTTGCAACAACATGCAAAACTGCAACTTTAGCTACAGTAGGCCTGATATTAATACTGAAGTCCTCCTCATTTTCACAGCTATTGCCAGTTGCATTTGTATGCAACAAGAGAGCGAGTCCGGTGTCATGAGAAATCGGGGCCTCTCTCAAAATGGCCTCTTTCATCAACCCTAGTTAAACACAAACAACATTCATTTAAAATGTCAAACCAATCTCATAAGAAAATGTAACTATTTTACCGGGTGGAGATTTCATATGAATTCGTATGATGTGATTTGTACAAATTTTAAGAGAAAAAAACTATTCTGAAGGTTCAAACCTAACTGTCCATGGGGCATGAACAGATTGTACAAATAATATCATATGAATTAGCCACCAATTCGCCCAAAACATAAAATAGTTACAAATTGCAATGAGAGTGTGTTAAATATATTTACATAATTGCGTAAAATGTTTTGGTTTCAGTTGCCTGAATGAGTGTGCTGAAATTCACAACTGACCAATCAGAATTAAGTATTCCTTCAAGCCATGCAATAAGCAAGCCACACCTTAGTCAGGTTGACGCCATATTGAATTTAAGGCTGTGATGGATAGACTTACAGTCTTTACATTGGCACACACTGTATAAAGGTCCTAGATCATGTCATTTTCACAACTCACAACATTCAACATTTTTTGCCTAGTCAAATGTGTATTTATTTATTTATTGGAAAGATGTTTCATCAGCTTAACAATTGGCATGTTAAACAACAGAACAATCCACTGAACGCACACTATAGCACTACAGTTTAATAATGAATTCCTAGTAGGTCTGGGTCATAGCGTGTACATCAACAACAAAAGTATTTTCTGCCTTTTAAATGTTGGTAAGCCAATTTATGATGTTGATAAGCCAATTTATGACAGGTCATGAGGTTGGATGTCAACAACAAAATATACGGGAAATATTTTCTGCCTTTTAAATATTGGTAAGCCAATGTCATGTTTCAATCAATACTGTACTCAATGAGATACTTCCATTTTATTATCTGCATTCAGAATTTTTTCCTCTGATGTCCATGACCCAATCATTACAGACTTGCGGCACACCAGTTGAAAGCCACTGCTTTAGAACAAAGGAAGTGCTTGAAGGAAAAATCCTTCTCAGCCAAAATAATGGTTGACACATCCCACAATAGCAGCTTAAGGCTACACCAAAATCTTTAATTAAAGTAACCTACATTATTCTTTTTTCCCTTGCTGCCCAAGGCTATAATCGTCAGTGCTTTTCCTCTATAGCTTCTTTAGGAGGAAAAGCAGTATGCTTTTAGAAGTCATGGTAAAGTACAATACAGCTAGCATAGCTTAAAACATAAAGTGAGGACCAGATCAGCATGTTCACTAATAAGCTTGGGGGATTTCTCACACTCATCGCAAGTTTTTCCTTTTTTATTTGGCGTCATCTGAAACACTGCAATTTCCACAGTAGCAACTACTTGTTTGCTTACTCACATTCGCCTCTTTTTGATAGTGAGGTCCAGGTTGTTGAAGAAGCTACAAGATGTACAGACGTGCTTTGATAAGGGATATAGGTTTTTCTTTATTGTGCTTGTAGTTTTCATGTGCTCAGTGAATGTTTTCATTTTCTCCTCATGATGACCATTCCTTTGATTTCCATTTCCATCTTTCTGGGTATTCTATACTGTTTGTTTCCTTTCCAAAAAATAAAAATAAAAAATTCTCTCTGCAGTCTGTGGTATTGCCTTCTTTATTTTAAATAATACAATCGATGTACTGTACAATCGCACAACATTCAATGTCAGTGGAACCAAAGGTTTCTGTTTTTTTAGATGAGGATCTAAGGTACAAGTCTGCACCTAGACCGGCTTCATACACATTGGCTTTAGTTTTATAGATTGTGGATCCTGCAACTAATGGATTTGTCTAATAAGGAATATATTTACTGTTGACTCACTGACATGGTTGGGCCATTTGTAAAATGTTGAGTATTTTCCTTTTAATTGGGAAAGACATGGTTTGGATATAATTGCCTGAATGTCATTAGCGTTAATGGCGACCAAAGTCCCTTCATTCCATTCTGTATCTAAATTGGACTGGCATAGTTGGTCTGTGCTAATCATTTACGCTGCCAAAAGCCAAACACTCATTACTAGGTAATTCTAGCATCATGCCTGATGTTTGAATAGGACGAGAATACATGCATATTAAATACACTTCTTTTTTTTTTTAAAGTAACAACTATATTGAGAAATATTGATTTAGGTGTTATTGAGAATAATGGAGACAGAAAAAATATAATTCACAGCTTAAAAAGAATCTAAACGTAATCATGATGTTTTGTCACCTGCTGTGAAAGATTGGGGCCAATTATAGTTTTTACACTTTCCATAGCTCAGAGACTACTACAAACTTGCTAGCCATCTTTCAGCATAAGAAATAATTATATGTACCAAAATAACTAGATTTATAATGAGGATATTGCATCATAACATTGAATTTAAGACAATTAAATTATGAAAATATGACAAATAAACTGTATCTAAAATATATAGCACATCAATGCTTTAATATTATTCATATTTCTGAATAATTCTCACCTTTAGGAACCAATTGTGCTTTGAATTAACTAATTACTTGGATGAAATAATGTTCACTGCATATTTAATTATTGAGTTTTTCAATTTTGTGACTTTTTTGTTTCAAATAATGATACAGCTACATTATTTGCAACAGTGATTCATGGTAACTTATAACCAACAAATGAGAGATGAAAAATATATTATTTTGAATTCAACTGCATTAAAATGATAGTAGTAGAACATATATACAGTATATATATATACTGTATATATATAAAAAAAATAAAATTAAAACATAATATATAAAATGATAAAAAAAAATCATACCTCAAAATCAATGAATCACTTTTTTTTTCTCAGATAGAGAGAGAACTTTACCAAGCAAGTATCTTCACTCTGGCTTACACTGTGATTGAAGAAATTTGATGTGTCACAATTACCCCCATTACAATTGCTTCCAGTTAAGTTTGAGGCTTGATCAAAGGAGTCCATTCACCCATACGAGAGTACCCTAAGACAAAACAATAAGACAAAACCAGTCACTTAATAACCAAAATGACTTGTGAAATTCTCTCAAGCACACAGAACTGAGTCTACCTGCTCATGCATGAAAGCATGATTATTATTACTCCCCATCCTCAACACAGTTCTGTGAAGATGTGAGGGAAATGGCTCACACTTTGTATCACGCTTTTCACACTTTTACACAATGCAGCTCCTGAAATAATGGACAAGATAAATGACGCTCAGGATTCTACCACAGTGGCAGGGTCTTTTGTTTTGTGCTGTCTTGCCAAAACCTTTATAAGAAAGAAACACATTTAGATTCCATAGTCCTTACTATTTTATACCGCATAGCTATTAAACAAGCTGTATCCTTGAAAGAATGCCAATGATTCAAAGTTAAAAATGTTAGTCAGGGACAAGTTTCATCTCTTCATGAACTAGCTACTGAAAAGTAAGCCTGGCTGGAGGCTTAAATCACAGAATATTTTTTCCTCACACTTGCATGACATCGGTTACATGCCTGACATGAGCAGTCCAGGAATGATTTGTGCACCCTGCAGTAACGTTACTGGTATGGGCAGAGCAACTAGAAGAGCAGTGGCACTCAACAATAAAAGTGATGTTATGCAGTTAGAGGACATCTATATACAGTGCAACTATTCAGATAATAATCGTCCTTGAATTTGCAACATTCCCAAAGTGCTGATTCAGTCCAACAAGACTGGGAAGCTTTTTTTCTTCTGATTATTATTTTCTTGAATTTATTTTTTATTTTTTGCAATTCTGAGAAAAAACTCAAAACCGCGAGATAGGCCTATAAACTCAGAATTGCGAGATATAAACTTGCAATTGCAAGAATGAATGTCAATAATGTGAAATAAAAAGTCACAATGACCGTTTTATCATTTTTTTTCAGTGGCAGAAAAAAAATGAATTGCAAGATGTAAGCTCAGGATTCAGTAAAAAAAAAAAAGGCAGAATTGCGAGATGTAAACAAAATTCTGAGGAAAAACATCAGAATTGTCAGATAGCCTATGAACTCAGAAATTGAGGAAAAGAAAGTCAGAAGTCAGAGTTTATATCTCGCAATTCTGACTTTTTTCTCAGAATTATGAGTTTATATCTCTCAGTTTCTAATTGACAGTCATTATGTTCGAGTATATTATTGAATCATTCAACTGATTTGTTTATTTCAACCAATTCATTCAAAACGCTGATTCATTGCAGGAACGCCACTGCTGTGTTGCTGGGAGACTGGGTTGGGACACTGGAAGAATTCTAACATGAGGTATATACTATTTATTGTGGTAGGCTTAAATAAACACACTCCTCTCAAAATTTCATGTAGAACTTGTTTGGTTTTTAGGAGAGCACTGATAACAACAATGCAACCAACCAACCAACCAACCAATCAATCAAGCTTTCTGATAACACTTTACAACAAGGTCACATTAGTTATTAGTTAATGCATGAACTAACATTCAGTAACAATGAACAATACATTTCTTACAGAATTTTCATTTATCTTTGTTAATGTTAGTTAATAAAAACAGTTAGTTGTTAAAACTGTTCATCATTAGTTAACTCAAGTCCATTAAATAATATTAACAGATATAACTTTTCATTTTATTAATGTATAAGTAAATGTTGAAATTAACATTAACTAAGATTAATTAATGCGTTAGAATTATTTTTCATTGTTTGTTCATATTAACTAATGCTGTTAACTAATGTTAACAAAAGGAACCTTAATATAATTATATATATTTTTATTTTAATAAAAAATATAATTATTTGTGTGGTGGAAATCAAGGCCATGCTAGCTTTGAAGTATTTGATTTATATCTTCAATTAATCTCAAGATCCAAGAATGACCTTTAAGATGTATCAAACAGTGACAAATAGGGTCATTAGAGATAACCTTCTCTTAAACTTTGCATGTTGACTGGTTGATGTGGTTGGAGAAATGCATTTCTGATATTATTCATTGTAGCTATGCTGTCAAATTTTCAACTGTAAAATTCCAAGTCAAGATAGATTGAAGTCAAATTATATTAGTTTCAGACACTTATAAGGATTCTGCCGTGAGTAAATAATGCAACAAATTCATGAAATTATTTTTACTGTTTATACAGCTAAGATAAACAAGAATGATATTACTATTTTTGATTATCAAGGTGGCATTTTGATGGCATTTTCACTTTTGATTAGTAGCTGGAGTCACGGCAAGCAAGATGTAATTGATGCATAATGAGAGTAGTTTAAAGATGTATTCAAAACGTTAATATGTTCATCAAAAGGTTTCATTTATAAACAGAGATGGTCTACAGGAGTCAGATCATGGGATGATTTTAGTTATACATGCAAAAGATCCACCACACTGACAGTTATTGTTCTGCCAAAATGAAAAAGAAAATGTTATCCTGTTTTATGCTCAATTGGCATCATCAAAGAGAGTGACAGTGGAAGCCAACAGGATAATGCCCACCGGTACAAACACAGTTGGTCACAGTTGGAGTCCTTGCAGTTCTTTGATTTTAACACAAAACAAATTCAAAATACACCGGAACATATATAGTGCCTGAAAAGTGTAAACTTGGAATACTTTAGATTTTTAAAAGTAAAAAAAGGAGAATGTTATTTTTTTTCTATTAATAATCAGTATTTTATTTATTTTTCTTTTTTGATGAATTATCTTTAGCTCAACTTTTTTTGAAAACAATAAAATCTACAATATTTGTGTGAAAAACCTTGAAAACTATACACTGTCAGTTCCCTTTTCTAAATTACAACACATGCCCAGGGGAATTTTTCCAATGAAAACAGACAGTGTTTCACTGAAAGAAGCACTTCAAGAGTCTGACCTTCATATGCCAGACTGGAAGTTAATTTTACATCTCATTTAAAGCCAGTGATCAGAGAGGCTGAGGTTCCCCTGCAGATAGTGCTGCGGAAGACTGGGATTTTCAAAGCAGGTTTTAATCTGCCTGACCCTCTCACATGGAAAGGTAGACTACCCACAGTGCGCTTAGACCTATAACAGGTTTATCAGAGCTCAACGTAAATGCAATTTAGATCCATTGCCTTGAGCTGAATGTCCATACAATACTGAAACAATGAGTATAAGGTCTTGGTGCAGCAATCAGACTTTCTGTATGCTTATGTTAGCATGCAGTAGTATTATCATTTATTTTTTAATTGCTTTTGTCTTTTGATGACAAATTAATATTTTAGTCAAAATTCTGTTGTATCATATACATTAATTTTAGTCAGTTTTACTAAATAAAAAATACAAACCAAAATACAAAATACAAACAAAATGAAAACCAAATACAAAAATTTTATATATTTTTTATTTTATATTGTAATACAATGTGTATTATCCGTGCTTAGCAAGTTGTAATGGAAAGAGTGCATTCACAATGTGTCAGTTTTCACATTCTGACTAGAACTTAATTAGTTGAAGTTTACTAGTGTGTTTGTGTCATTTTGTGCGGATTTAAAGGGATACTTGACCTAAAAAAAAAAAAACGAATTCTGTCATAATTTATTGACCCTCACATTGTTCCAAACCTGTATGAGTTTCTTTCTTCTGTTGAACACAAAAGAAGATATTTTGAAGAATGGAAAAAGTACTATGGCAGTCAATGGCTACCAGCAACTGTTTGGTCACCCACATTCTTCAAAATATCTTCTCTATATATGTGATTAATATCATGTGTACATGATGCATTTGAGTGAATGAATTAACTTGCTTGCAAAACTTTTCAGTTTACCATTGTTCATTCACTATTCAGTGAATTTACAGTGCTATTTTTCACTTTTTATTCGCCAAGATTGTTTAATTAAAATAATTAAATTATCATTTAATCATTTCATCATGTTACACATTTTTGTCTTGAATTTTGTCAATGAAATAAAAAAATCTTCTTTAATGCACATAGTCATCAGTAATTCCGTTGACAAAATACGGTACGGACACACTTACCATTGAGTCATTTCAGTCCACGTGATCAGGAATTTTGCATGAGGGTGTAAAGTTTCCCAACGCAGATTTCTGTATGTACTTCGTACATCACTACACTAGTGACAATAGACTAGTGACAGTTAACCTTCTTTTGCCAGTGAAATTTTGCAAAATGTCTCTAATGTTACTGCACCCTTAGAATGAATTTTCACCTTCTACTAAAAATTTTGGCTGTCTGTGAATAGGGAGGAGGAAGCTATTTAAAGAGGCCATGTCACACGTTTTGCAAAGATCAATATATTCATATGAATGTGGTGACCTTCTCACATTCAAAGACAAGAAGGACTGCCCTCCAGCAGTCTTTTCGAATACTCTCAAAGATCTTTAGTGTGGCCTGATCATTTCAGAATACTTAATTCAGATCGATTGGCCTCATTGGTCCAAAGAAAAAAAATGAAGTAGCTCTCTGTGCAAGACCATATCTCTGATTAGTAATTCCTCTGTATATAGAGATACCCAGCGTCCAAGCCAGAGCTCACACTGCAAGCATTTTTAGCGGTAGCTGTCAAGAGGCTCATTAAAACAGGAAATAAAATACATCTGAGAGCTGTGAGTAGTTTGGGAAATGACCAGCAATATCTAGCCTCTTCCCTTCTCGCTTCTGAGAATAAACCCTAGGAGAAGGCAGGAAGCAACTTATTCAGTCTGGAATTGGCTAGATTGTGATATTCAGCAGAAGATAATGAGAAGTGATGGGGCAAGGCAGACAGGCCAGATAAAAGGCCTCCAGGCATTCTGAATGCCGTTTAAAGGTGGGCACATTGACGATTCGCACCTCACGTTCAGGAGAACTCTTTATCCACACATGTTGTTTTTGTCTGCTTCTCCTGCCACATAAGCATGAGCTTTTATTTGTAGTGCCTGACAATTTTGGCGGGCCACTGTGGAGCAAAAGCAATGGAGGTGAACATGTTTGTGTGAGGAGAAATGCTATTCAATTCCAGTGGGGTCCCTGTGGTAAGGGCCCAATATCTGCAGACACACAAGCAGAGCAAAAGTAAACAGCCATATAGTGCTATAGTTGAAGACCCTGTTGGAGTCCATTTCATCTTCGCTGAGCCAGTTCAGGAGATGCACTGAAGTTTACTTGCCAATTTAAATGTATGCTGGTGTTTCCATGTGGTAAATTCAGTTTACCACCTGAATTGATTTCCTTACTTAGGCTTCATTTAGATGCAGCTGATGCATTTCAACCAGGTTTTCCTTTTCCTCTGCAGAGGGACCTCGGCGTCTTCGAAGATTCAAAGATACTCGTGGATGACAAAGACAGTTATGTGTGCCCTCTGGGACGGTTTTTGAATGAAGGTGTGAATGTTTTATATTCAACATGCTTTCTGTGATCATACCTTGCTCGTGTGGAAAAAAATGCACCAGGGATAAGGTATGATTTTGTACTTTTATTCTCCTGCTGTAATACTAATTCTTTTTTCAAAATGCGAATTGCTGCTTGCATTATAATAAGCCCTGATTTTTCCCCTTCAACCAAGCACTCAATTCATGGCCAACTCTCAACTGACATGATTGCACTTGTATTGTTTTTAGAGTACCATCTGTTGTCTCCTCTGTGAATTAGTGTTATTTATCTCAGCCACATTCACAGGTTCACGGATAAAATGACAACAAAGGTGCCGTGTCAACCTGGGCCGTTATGCATTCAAGAAAACAAATTTACCAGTGTCCTATTATGACAGAATCAGGATCAAATCGTTAATCTTTTCAAGCTGCTCACTGTCTTCTCCAATAACGCCGTTCATTTTTTCCCCAAATACATTTATGCCAAAGCCCACATCACCTTCGGTTAGAGCTCCTTTTAATATATTGCATATAATGACCACAGGGAATTACAAAGAACTGCTATATTACCTATTCTGTTATCATAAAGTTATAACCTAAACCTCTCAGCCAGGTGATTACTGCTGGGGCTCGGCCGACTTACTTGTCTGAATACTGATGATATTCTACGATATTCAAAATATTATAAATATTTAAAACCATCATCTTGAAGATCATGAATATTAAACCTCTAAATGTTGTATACTTCATTTTGTGCATCTCAATATATAGATTGTGATTCTATTATATGGGACGTTTATTAAACAAAGTACTGTAATCCCAAGAGATTTTGGCTGGCCAGTCAATGATAGCACTAGTCTAGGAACTGTTAAAGGGAAGAGAAGAAGGCAGTGGATTGTAAAATTGATTATTCTACTGATCTAAGTTAAAATGATGTGGAAAAACATTTCGCTCCTGGTGTGTGTACGTAAAAAGGAAAGGGGTCTCCTTTCAGTTTGATCATTCATGTGTGCAAATGTTCCTATTTCTGTTCCAAATGATCAAAAGTTCTCATTCAACTAGCACACAGAGGTCCATTAATCATGTACATACTAGAAAAAATAGCACAGAGGATTCACAAGGGCAAACGGCAAATAGTTTTATTCACATTGAATTATTTAACTCTTTATTAATTTTCATGGAGAATTCCAAATTAGCATTACATTTTAACTTGAGATAAATAGAGATACTGTCGTAAAATCTTTTTTAGGAAAGCCTGCTTGTAACACATCATCGGATATTCGAATATGAGCTCTACATCTTTTGGCGTTTTGACTTCCATTTTGCAAATCAGACTGTATTCAATATATATCCGCTTAGAGAACAACTTTCCAGCCATAAAATAGATATTTTTTGGCTGAGGTTATGATCAACACCCTCATTTCCCCCTTCTACTTCATCAAAGCAATGACCTGGAAATATGTCACCTTGTAGTGTCACCACGTTCAGTCATCTTTGGAGGCCACCTGCAGTTCGAATGTCTCATTTTCAGATTCTGCAGATTTGTAACACGGTGTCCCCACAAGTTTCTTTATAAATGACATTTGGCAAATACTTGAAAATCACTTGTGATGTTTCATATGAGGTTTTATCAAATAAATTCACACCACGTCTTTACAGAGCTCACTGGTACAGTTCAGGGAAGTTAGCAGAAAATAAATGTGTGCCCATTTATCATTTGTCAGACTGCCATCTCCTGATCTCACCCCTTCTGTGAAAAGTGTGCGGAAGGTGAAATTAAATTGACGACAGATGCAATCCAGCCTTTTAAAATGTTTGAGACATGATAATGCTCTCTATTGTGAAAAAATAACCCTTGTGTTATGCTGAAATCAGCACCTAATTTGGTGTTTCTGGTCAAAAATGACCGGCCTTTTAAAAATTATCTCTCATTGGCCTGGTTTCACAGACAGGGTTTAGACTAAACCAGGATTAGGCCATAGTTCAATTAGGACATTTAAGTAATTTTTCATAAACATGCCTTAGAAAACACATTACTGGTATGCATCTTGAGACAAAACAAAGGCACTGATATATTTTAAGATCAGTCAGTGCAAGTTTCTTTCAGTTGACACAGTTTAGATTTACATTTTAGTCTGGGACTAGGCTTAAGCCTTGCCTGTGAAACCGGGGGCTAATATATTATCATCAAATCTTGGATTCCAACTTTTTGTCAATTTGTTTTCTTTCAATTAGCACAGGTATTGTATTTCTTTTTGGCAGACCTCAGTTTTTGAGCAAAAAAAATAAAAAAATAAATATATATAAAAAACTGAGGTGCATAAGCTCAGACCAATGACCTACGATGGCAATGGACATCAGGCCTATCAGGCCCAGTTCAAAAAAGAAATACAAAACCTGTGCTAACTGAAAGAAACAAGATGACAAAAAGATTGACTCCAATATTTGTAAGCAATTTTTGTAGGCCGGTCATTTTTGACGGGGAACACCAGAAGGTGGGGGAAAAATACAAAATTTGTCCAAATATTTTGGAAAGTTGTTATACCCTTTGAGAGTAAAGTCAGTTTTAGTCCACTGTGATGATATTAACTAACATTTTAATGAAAAAGAAAATCCTCTCCGTGCCAAAATGATGAATAATAAACTTTAAATGAAAAATATTACATAAATAAATAAATACATAAATAAATAAAAACAACGGATGCAACAGTAAAGCGTACGGTATCAAAATTATTGATCTTGCAGCCAGAAGACAACCTCCCTACATCCTTGATACTCTATTCTCCCTTAAATTAAGGCACATCAGAAACGAGGCACCTTTTGATATGCCTACTGTTGAGAGAATGAGCTGTGCTGAACAGATGGAGAGAGCAGCAGTTAAGATCAGTCAGTGCAAGTTTCTTTCAGTTGACACAGCTTAGATTTACATTTTAGTCTGGGACTAGGCTTAAGCCTTGCCTGTGAAACCGGGGGCTAATATATTATCATCAAATCTTGGATTCCAACTTTTTGTCAATTTGTTTTCTTTCAATTAGCACAGGTATTGTATTTCTTTTTGGCAGACCTCAGTTTTTGAGCAAAAAAAATAAAAAAATATATATATATAAAAAACTGAGGTGCATAAGCTCAGACCAATGACCTACGATGGCAATGGACATCAGGCCTATCAGGCCCAGTTCAAAAAAGAAATACAAAACCTGTGCTAACTGAAAGAAACAAGATGACAAAAAGATTGACTCCAATATTTGTAAGCAATTTTTGTAGGCCGGTCATTTTTGACGGGGAACACCAGAAGGTGGGGGAAAAATACAAAATTTGTCCAAATATTTTGGAAAGTTGTTATACCCTTTGAGAGTAAAGTCAGTTTTAGTCCACTGTGATGATATTAACTAACATTTTAATGAAAAAGAAAATCCTCTCCGTGCCAAAATGATGAATAATAAACTTTAAATGAAAAATATTACATAAATAAATAAATACATAAATAAATAAAAACAACGGATGCAACAGTAAAGCGTACGGTATCAAAATTATTGATCTTGCAGCCAGAAGACAACCTCCCTACATCCTTGATACTCTATTCTCCCTTAAATTAAGGCACATCAGAAATGAGGCACCTTTTGATATGCCTACTGTTGAGAGAATGAGCTGTGCTGAACAGATGGAGAGAGCAGCAGGGGTCTGGGTGGACCCACATTCCTATAGAGATTCCCCTGGACAGACAGTGGAAAGTGACTGTGGTAATTAATCCATCTTCCTCATTTCTTTCTCTCTCTTTCTTTCATCCCCTATAACAGGATGGGGTCATGGTAGGGCAGCAGTGTTTTTCTGCTATTTTAAATGTCCCTTTTTCAGCCGGAAAGAAGTGGCAGAGGTTGGTTTAATTGGAGGCTGGTGTGATACGTATCCCTTATAAAAATACAGGATTCATTGTGGCCTCCAGTTTAACAACATAAAGACTGTAAATAGACAGACAGACAGACAGACAGAGATAGATAGATAGATAGATAGATAGATAGATAGATAGATAGATATTAATGAGGCGATAGTTCTTCTGGCCCTCCATCACGTGCGCACAATATGTATGTAATCCTTCACCTTTCGTTCACTGACCTAGTTTTAGCTACTATGCTCATTTATAATGGACAGCCATTCATGTCAATTCCTGGCCTTAGGGCACAGTAAGACAGGAATAAGAACAGTTTGTGATATGTGTTAGAATAGAGAGTGTATACTAAATTATATTTTAATAAATCAGAAACTGCTTGGAACCATGGGATATAGGGCCTATTTCCTTTTTAAGATTGTATTTGAAATGTAATGAAGTGTAATTTTAAGACCGCATATATTTCATAGAATAGTTACTGAAAGTGGTTCTCAGCTTTGGGGTAAACATATGAGGAAACTGGCAATATGCCAGTAAAATGTAAGCTATGTATAGCATCTTGTTTATTGAACTGTAAAAAAAATGATCATAATTTTAAGAGTAAGACCTACAGAAAAACTTGTTAATTGGTCAGCGGTAAGTTATCTTAATCTACACAATGAAAAACTGTAATAGATCTAAAAAGTCATTTCATGTAATTTAACAGAAAAATACTATTAAATGTACAGTTTTTGATATTGAAGAACAACAAGTCATCTTATAATTTACAATGAAAAACAGTAAATTGACATTCCCTGGCACCTATCTATATATAGGAAAAGCTACTTGTGATTAACTTTGATCATACGGCTTTCTCTTTGTTGTTGGTTTTTTTTTCCATGTTGTTTTCAGCTATATTATAAAGATTTTAGTAATCTGGTATATTAACATTATTTACATTTACATTTACATTTAGACATGTGTCATCAGCATAGCAATGGTAGGAGAAGCCATGTGCCTGTATGATGGGACCCAGTGATGTTGTGTATATGGAGAAGAGGAGGGGTCCAAGAACTGATCCCTGTGGAACCCCAGTGACAAGTTGATGTGCTTTGGATACCTCCCCTCCCCAAGCCACCCTGAAAGACCTACCAGTGAGATAGGATTCAAACCAGCGAATAGGAATCCCTGTGATGCCCAGTGAAGAGAGGGCAGACAGGAGGATCTGATGATTGACAGTGTCAAAAGCAGCAGATAGATCCAGCAGAATAAGGACTGATGATTTGGAATCAGCTTTTGCAATCCGCAAGGCTTCCGTGACTGACAGTAGCGCAGTCTCAGTTGAATGGCCACTCCTGAAACCTGACTGGTTAGCATCCAGTTTGTTGTTCTGTGAAAGAAACAATGATATCTGGTTGAAAACAACTCTTTCGAGAGTTTTCGCTATGAATGTAAGGAGAGAGACAGGTCTGTAGCTATCTGTAATTGAAGTGTTTAATGTAGGTTTTTTGAGCAGTGGGGTTATCCGAGCCTGCTTGAATGCAGTGGGGAAGGTGCCTGTGAGGAGAGATGTATTGATGATGTGTGTGAGTGCTGGTAAAAGTGTAGGAGAGATTGCTTGGAGGAGGTGTGAGGGGATTGGGTCCAGAGGGCATGTTGTAGGATGGCTGGAGAGGAGAAGTTTTGATACTTCTGCCTCAGTGAGGGGACAGAAGGAGAAGATGGGAGTTTTTGCAGTGGGTGTGGTTGGTTTGAAGTCATGTGTGTGTGGGGCTGAGAATTGACTACTGATTGTTCTGGTTTTGTCTGTGAAGAATGTGGCGAAGTCATTAGCTGTTATAGAAGTGGTAGGAGGTGGTGGAGGGGGACAGAGGAGAGAATTGAACGTTAATTAAATATTTTTTTACTGTAAATTTTATTTCAATTTGTAAAAATGTAAATGTTGCTACTGGATTTTTCATAGTTAAGCTCTGGCAACATGCTGCCATTTTTTTTCTTGCACTGTTAGTGCAATAGTGACTAATAGTGATTAATTTGAATAATGATATAAATACATAAAATGTCTGCTAAACATAAATATGCAATAGCCTATAACTGAAAGCAGTCTTTGTAAATGACGGTGACTTATTTTCATTCCCAGAAAATATCTGCCTCTTTCTACCCCTTTCTAGCTTTTGAAAACAGAAAGTATCAAATAAACTGTGAAACATGGCAGTGATTCTGAGGGTTTGTCTCTGAGGAACTCTGGAATGATTCATAAATTGGAATCAAATTGGTTTAAACTGGGATTTCGTTTATTTCCTTGGTTCGGTTTGCTTCTCATGTTCCAGGTTTAATTACTGTTGCCACACAGTCTCTTAATACAAAATAATATTAGAAATGAACTCATTACAGGTCAGGAATATCCGACAGTCACAAGTAACACAGAAAGACACATTTCACCCAGTTCAATCGTTTTTGTCAGGACTCATTCCGCTCTTGAGTAAAGAGCAGGTCTGGGAAGATGACTACTATGATTTTTGTCTCATTTCAGCTTTCATTGTTTCCCACAGGGCAAGAGATGAAGGAATTTCCCAAAAGACTGCTGCTGTAGACTCAGTTATTTTTCTGGAGGAGGCCCTTGAACCAAGGACTGACCTAAGCATTGAGTTTTGAGCTTGACTGCATTGATGTAATGGGGTAAAGCTTCTTTGTCAGTTGTTATAGAGAGCTGTAATGCTTCTTCCTTTGCACAAGTCACAGAAAAAACACCCAGGCAAATGAGCCGGAGGGGTTCCTTGGATGTGCCGGCTGCATATTTAGTTTTCTCAGACATATCTCACCTGCTGTGAACAACACATTTGAATTCCACTGACCAAAATGAGGTCCACATAGTGAGAATAATAACAGGCACAATTAGAAAATGTGAGTATCTAGTGGTGTGTTTTTTTTTTGTACTTTCATCTAGAGAAATGGATAGCCTATAATTGACAGGAATGAAACTTTCAGTAGACAAAAACTGTTTAAAAGTTGTGAGTTGTGAAAATTACATGATAGGACCTTTATACATTGTGTGCCATTTTTAAGACTGTAAGTCTATCCGTATCATCCGTATTGTCTAACCAGATGGACCCTTTTCACATTTCTGGGTTTCTCAGGGGTGGAAGTTGCCATAGTTGGGTAAACTTCTATTGTGGTGAACGCAAGACTACATCAAATATATTTGCGTTCCCATTTGCTAAAATAGCAAAAGAAAAACTCCACAATAGTGTTTTCACAACATTCAAAATGAGGAAAAATGGAGAAAGATTAATAACAGTCAGAAGAAAGATGTCAACTTTGCCATTACTCCCACAGCTGCATTAGAAACACTCTCACAGCAGCATTAACTATTTCTTTTTTTTGTAATTTGATACAAAAGTAATAAACTACAAAGGGTAGTGTTATAAATGTACATATTAAAAAAAGAATATATATATATATATATATATATAAAACTTTGAAGGATTTACAATGTTGATGACCTTTGAAATGGATCATCACATTCTGTGAAAAGGGTTCATTACAAGCACACAGCCATCTTTATAACGGTGTCTTTGAACTTCCGTTTTTGTACACCATACTTGGCCACGTCACGTCACTTTACATAGTATGCGAAAAACAGTATGTCTGAATTCATAGTATTTGAAAAACAGGAGGCAAAAAGTAGCCGGATGGCCTACTACTTCCACCCAGATTCTGTAGTGCACATTTGATGGACACTTTACTATTCATTGAGGCCACGGGAGAGGATTTATGAATGGCAGTGAAGCAACACAACTGACACTGGTAGGTCACGTGACAGTAACATGGCGGCTGTAGTTCATCCGAATTTCATTCAGAGGGCCTGGCTAATACCCATATTCATACTATATAGAACGTACCTCTTTAACATGCGCGACATAAGTTCAAATTAGTACTCACTCAGTATGCGATTTCGGATGCACCCTCTGTAACATCGATGGCATTGCTGTCAAAGCGTAATTAGCTGGTGAAGTGGATTTACATATTATAGAGTTAAGTTATCATGAGCATTGTAATGCTTGAAGCGGATGTCATAACAAATGTCAGTAGACCGGGAAGATTTTTAAACGAGTGGTTCATTCATAAATTCATAAGATCTTTCCTTCATGCTGTGAAAATACAAACCGGAAGACAGAAGACAATGGCTGCATCTGAAAACTCTAAAATGCTGCCTTCGGAGGCAGCATTCCAAGGCATTCCATTTCCGAATCCAAATTCTGCTTTACTTCCTGTCTCCGGAGGTACCTTCTTCTGATCGAGTTTTTGGCTAAATAGATGTATCCCTCGCTGCCTTTGATATCCCGCAATCCTGTGCGTTCCATTCCGTGATGGTTGAGCTAAAAAATAAAGATGGCGTCTGAAAGTTGCATTTGCACCTACTGTACCGTGTGCAACTTTAGGGCTTCATGTACTTAGCATTGTTATAATCATTAAAAAAATAATTTTAATTAAAAAAAAAAAAAAA
>NW_015661854.1:36967-56093 GCF_001515625.1 Sinocyclocheilus rhinocerous | reverse complement strand
TTTTTTTTTTGAAGAATATTTTATTATTTTTAAGTTAATGTCCCGGCAATAAAATATTGTCAACATTTCTGGTTATATGTGTCTTATATTACAAATCGATCTTATTCTACCATTTCATATTGAAAACGTGTAGGGGACCCAGGTGAAAAAAAAAACATACTTCCATAATGTACTTAAAGTGCTCTATTTTCACGCACTAATTTTGTACTTAATATACTACAAATTAATCTTAAGAACATTTAAGTGTACTCTGTGCTATTTGTGAGACACCATGAATATGAACTAAAATGTGCTAAAAATGTATTTAGGTACCACTTGAAACTATCTTTCATACGAAGTGGTAACTAAATATATTTTTTAATACAGAGATAGTACGTTAAAAGCACATTTTAGTTCATATTCATGGTGTCTCATAATAGCACAGTTGAGTTCACTTAGATGTTCTTAAGATTATCTTAAGAACTATTAAAGAATCATTTTTAGTATATTAAGTACAAAATTAGTGCGTGAAAATAGAGCACTTTAAGTACATTATGGAAGTATGTTTTTTTTTTCACCTGGGTCCCCTACACGTTTTCAATATGAAATGGTAGAATAAGATCGATTTGTAATATAAGACACATATAACCAGAAATGTTGACAATATTTTATTGCCGGGACATTAACTTAAAAATAATAAAATATTCTTCAAAAAAAAAGTTGTTGTGTTCATTCAAATGTTAGAATTTTTTTTTGGGAGGAAATACTTTTATGCAGTACAGTTTAGAACACTGTTGGGGCAAATACTTTTATACTGAACAGTTTAGAACATTGTTAGAGCAAATACTTTTATACTGACAGTTTTAGAACACTGTTAGAGCAAATACTTTTATACTGAACAGTTTAGAACACTGTTGGAGCAAAAACTCTTTATACTGAACATTTTTGAACACCGTTGGAACAAATACTTTCATACAAGGCTTATTGTGTGTGAGGGAGAAAGCACAAGGTGCAGCTGACAAGACTGCGAGGGAAATAAGCTTACAAACACCCCTCACAAATGTGTCAGCTGCCCCCCGTTACTCTCTCACCAGTGTTCAGTGAGCCCAGCCTCCAGACATTTTGCTTCATACACTATGAAGTTTTAAATCCTGCCTGGTCCTCAATGACAGCGTCCTGAAGTCCTCCAAGAGGCTTTTAAAAAATAAACCGTCACTGTCCTCCTGAGGAGTGCTAGCTCTCCTACTCACAGCCTCAAACTCTGTGTTGCTGTGTGCTCTCTTTCTCCTGTTTGAGTGCCCTGTCTGTCTAAGTTTTCGGATGCAGCCAATGAGTGCAGTGCTGGAAGAGGGCGTGGCTACATAAGGTCTGAAAGTGTCGCACATATTGTGAAATAAATTTAGTTTCAGTATTTCGTTTGAGTTAGTTGTTGAATACTATCATTACTTAATAGTTTGCATCGGTCCAATTGTCATTTAAACTTTGACTCCTTTTATTGCACTGAACCTTGATGAACTGTGATGTTACCATGGCAACAACACTTGGCAAGTTTAAGGATCACCCGGCTTCCTCTTGCAGGAACTAAACAGCAGCCGTGATTTCATGCGCAGAATTACTCCCCTGATACTTACTGAAGTAACTCATATAAAACACTCTCACCAAATGCAATCAAAATGAAAGAAATACACAGGGCCTTTGGAAGCGTCAAAAATGTGATTTGAACACTCCTTTTTTCTTCCTAGGAGAGTTCGTTTCCTCCTTTGATATTCCTGTCCTTATTTGCCATAAAGAACATATTAAATTGGAATTTAATGATGAAATACTGTCACTGATCTACGTGGGGGTTTAGGAGCATGGCAATGGACCGTTACAGAACATGCTCAAAGAAATCTATTATGACAGCATCATTTCGCATCATTATATCATCTCCGTAAACAGAGAGTCAATTGAAGTTGAAAATGGAGGGTGGTTTTTAGGTCATCGTTTGTATATTCATTAATGTCATTTTGTGTCCTAGAACAAAGCTATTCATAGTTTCACAGCTGTATATCACTTTCTAGACTCCACATCGAGGATCAAGTGATGCAACCCCATTGTCAGACTGCTAGAAAAGAGGAAATGTCACTGATCATATATGGCTCTGTATTGAATTATTCAGCAGTGTAAAAATAGAATGTGTGAAACCTTCAATTCTGGGTGGAACTGAAAAACTATCTGAAACAAAGACCTGGTGAGATACTGCCCCCTAAAGGACTGCCACGGAAATGCAGATTCTTTTATTATGGATTATTTTCTAATTAGGTCCGAATGCTAATGTACAGTAACATTGTTTCCCCCCCAGCAGTATGATTTGTTATTAGAAAGGAAAATTAAATATTACCTTTATACCTTTGTTTTTTTGCCCCACAGTGGACTATAGTGTAACTGGAGGACCAAAAAAATAAAAAATAATAATATATTTTACCTAATTGAAAAACAAATGATCTCTCGTGTTGGTGAAAACTTAAGATTATGGTAATACTTTATAATAAACTTCCATAATAACATTCCACAGAAACATTAGGCTATAACATAAAATAATGCTTAAAAGAACAAATAGTTTCAATAATTACAAAAGCCATTGAACATTAATGCATTTTTAATTGAGAAAAATAGCTATTATCTCAACTGCACTGGCTAAAAATGAAAAGGATTTTGATAATAAAAAATGCTTTTTCAAAGTTGCAAAAAAATTATTTGAGTTCCAAGAAAACACTATTTCAGTTTTTCTACTTGTAATAATTACAAAAGTCATTGAACGTGAATGTAAAGATGTTCAGATATAGTCATATTTTAATGTACATTTAAAGCATAGGGAAGATGGACTTCATGTCAGTTAAAATAAATAAATAAAGTGACAACCTGACCTGCTGTTGTGTTCTTTATTCCTGGATAAAAATTATAAAAATGCTTTTTCTGATAACACTATAAGGTAATATATATATATATATATATATATATATATATTAGAAAGTAGGCCTACTATCAGATTTCTTATTGAACCTCTAATAGCACATGTAAAGAGTGCCATCTTAAGGCACAACAAAGCAAACGCCAGCAGTTTTATCCTGCAGTTGATGATTGAACTCTGTAGATTTTCCAAAATGAAGGTGAAGAAAACACTGTCACTTCATATTGTCACCGACAAGCCTTCAAAATATTTCACAGAGCTGTGGTGCAGACAGTTGATGGATGACATATTCCTGGAATTAACTTGTTTAATCTAGAAATTAACCAGCTATAAAAAGACTATGTTAGAGATCCTGTTCCCATAACCTTTTCTGTCACTGCGTTGAGTAATCAATCATTCTATTTCTCATCTCATTTTAATTACAAACTGATAACCATTTCTCCTCAACAAATCATTTTTGGATACTGCTAATATTGTTCATATGAGGATTATGTCAGTCTCTCTATGACCAAATCCTCTTGATTATATTGTTACGGCTGATTTATAATAATTAATTCCTGGTAAGCCTCAATAGGAAGGGTTATACTTTGTTTAATGGGGCTTAATTAACCTTCAGTAGCTCCTTGAAGACTCACTAAATGGAGTTCTCTGATATTCCATCCTGACAGTTGTTTGAGAGATTTTGACAAGTTTTGACAGGTGTCTTGATATATGTTTACTTCACTGGTATTGCCCTAAGGCAAGAATGAGCCCATTACGCAGAAAGGACGTCCAGATTATAGAACCTGGCAAATGTGGACGGCAAGGCCCAGCCGGCAACCGCGCAGATTTCTGCAATGGACACACCGCTAGACCATGCCCAAGACGAGGCCATACCTCTAGTCGAATTGGCTCTTTACTCCCATGGGGCAGTGTAGGCCCAAAGAGGCGTATGCTAGCGCAATAGCGTCAACTATCCACCTGGAGAGTCTCTGCTTAGTGACCGGAAGCCTTTTGGTGCAGCCATCAAAGCATATAAAAAGTTGTTCTGACTGCCTGCTCCAAAATTCTAAGTCTAAATCCAAGTCAGCGATATGAAATCATTGGTAACAGGGTTCTATTCAGATCCGCCTAGAAGAATTGAGCCGCTCGACGAAGCGAGGGCGTCGATCGTCACGTGTAAACACACCGGCAGATCAAAGGGCTGCGTGGAGAGTGACGCACGCGGGAGTTGTGCCGGCGTGAAAATCACTCAGGCCCGATCGCTCAAACCCACGCGTTCGCTGTTTCCTTCTCCGAGGTAACTGGGAGGGGAGAAACATGGGAGCAGGGGTAGACTCCCGTTTTCCTTAGTTATAGCAGCCCGTCTCAGTGAGCGCAGCCTCCGCGATGCACATACAAATGCGAAGCTGTCAGTGACAGCATTCCATTTCGATCGCCTAGAAGGATTGAGCCGCTCGGTGTAACAAGGGGCGGTGATCCTCGCATGTAACGCACACTGGCAGATCAAATGAGGCATGCGGGATGTGTGCCGGCGTAAAATCACTCAAGCCTGGTCGCTCAACCGCAAATTCCATTGGTTTTAAATAAAAGTCTGTGTGGACCTGTATTAGGCAGTTAGATGGGAATACAGCGTTTATTTTTTAGAAATGAAAGACTATGGGAGTGAGGAATTTTGAGTCTTGCATGTGGCAATAGCCTCATGCAGGTATTGTTCTGCACTTCATGCCATATTTTCTGGCAAAGCATATAGCATTCAACCTTTTTTTAGGCAACTGCAATTACATAAACATGCATTCATACACACACACACACACACACACACACACACATTGTTATCTAATCAATGAAATCTCAATCATCTTCAACTCAATTCATTTTCTTTGTTTGAACCAACAACAGTGCATTCAATACCACACAACATTAAACTGTGCATGCATTTCTATAGGCCCTAAACTTTGGAACAAACTCCCACTTCAAGTAAGATCGCCCTCGTCGCTAGACATTTTAAAAGCTTCTTTGAAAACATATTTTTCTATTATTCTATTCCTAGCATTTTTACATTTATGTATCCACCTTGTTTTTCAATGCGGAAGTAAGCTGTTTTCTGTGAATGTGCGAGACTTCCGCTTCATTAGCCGTGGTATGGAAATAACGACAAGAATAACAAAGTGCAATAAATGGTAAAATTGTTTGTGCTACAACCCAGTGTGTTAATAATTAAGACAATAGATTAAAATAATATGGTAAGAAAAGATATCAAGCAGCAAAACTAGCTGTTTTGTAAAGCTAAAAATAGCTGTATGGATGACACCGGAAGCCAGACACATTAAATTTACAAATGGCCACGCCCGCTCTTGCGGAAAAATAAGGTGGATTGGTACTTTTTTTAACAGTTCTTTCTGGTCTTCGAATCCGATTGGC
Source organism: Sinocyclocheilus rhinocerous (assembly GCF_001515625.1). Lineage (NCBI taxonomy): Eukaryota > Metazoa > Chordata > Actinopteri > Cypriniformes > Cyprinidae > Sinocyclocheilus > Sinocyclocheilus rhinocerous. The sequence goes on along the minus strand of NW_015661854.1, from coordinate 50,761 downwards.
TGAGAGCCTTTTGCAGGAGTGCGATATTCTAGTGATAACAGAGCTTCAACCGTTTCACCCTTTGTATCACTCCATTTGCGGTATTTCTCACAGCGTCATAGCTGACGCCCAAATCCATTATAATTGTATAAACAATACTGTTTCTGTTTGTGTCACAGAATGTAGTTTTAAGAGTTTTTTTTACTTGTTTAGACTTAAAATATGCGATTTGTTAATAAAGATACTGTCCATTTGAAAGTTTGCTTCGATGATTTCGGAGATGTGAGCTCCAGGGCGTCAGCGGCTGTTCAGCGCTCATGAACCCACCGAGAGCAGTCTTACCTCGGCCAGATCTTCTGGAATTTGCAGCTGGCTCTGATTTCTCTATAGTGGTTAAACACGAGATCTAATTCGTTTGGGGTAAATCTAATGGACAGTCTTGGTCTCATTAATCTATTATTCTTTCCAGAGCAAATAGTTTTGGCTGAGGGAAAAATCTCATCAAGTTATTTTTTTTTATGTAACTTTAAAGCTGTAGCTATATCAGAGCGCTGCCTTAGTACTTTTGACTGAATTGCCTGGCAACTTTTATGATGGCTGTTGATGTTTATATCATTATTCAATGAACAATATTTTAAATAAATAATAGTAGTATTTAGTATTGGGAAACGGTGTGTGTGTGTCCATGATGGTGATTAGTTACATTGTTCCGCCATTAGATTGCGACAAGAGACTCAGCAGTAAAGACTTGAAACAGGGTTGTAAACTGAAGCTATTTTTACTTTCAACAACACCTTATTAGACGCATCCAACAAATGCACTGAGCACCGCTGTTATCTGAGATCACCCTTAACAAATAAAAGGATAGTACGACAAAGATATCGTTTTTACATGTTTCATTTTGAATATGAGATGAGCTGAAGAAGAATGAATGCTGTATCAGATGCAGGTAGTCACACTCGCTCAGTCCATCTCTCTCTTGTCTACTCTACATAATACATTGAGCTTTTAATACCGTAATACAATATGTTTTCAATGAAGCAACTCAACGTTCCTTCTTTTGTTCTAAAGTGACGGTTTCGAATTAGTAACGGAAGCTTGAGCTCAGCTGTTAAACTGTCAACTTGAGATTTGTATCGTGGCGGAAGGAAGTAGTTGCGCACAAAAGAGGGTTTTTAAAGACACTCCGTTGTTTCTTATGTATTTACACACTCATGCCATCAAACTGTGGTATAAACGCAATATCACACTCGTAGCCCTGCGATATGGCTGTATATTGGCACGCTGCGATTAACTACGACACTGCTACTCTTGTGATATTGCTCATATATATTATTCTGTGATTGTAGTTATTTTGACTGAGTTTGTACTGTAAAGCATTTGGTTTAACTCTTCTTTTTAAATGTGCTCTACAAAAAAGGTTGAGTTGAGATGACTTGTACTTTTGTCCCTCCAAAGCCTATGATGTCTATTCTTGTACAAGTTGTATAACAAACCATCTGAATTCTTTCATTTAATAAAAGGAAGAAGCCACAATCATCTAAGAACATGAATGGCCATGAAATCTCCATGTGATGTTGACAATAAAAAAAAATAAAAAATCTGGCACATTACTAATGACTCGAATGGAAGTTCTAAGGCACAACACACAAGTCGTTTGTTATAATAAACTATACAGTGTGTGATGATACTGTAGTACCGGCTTCTTTCAGGTTCTCACAACAGCAAGAAGCATGCGAAAATGTTTGCATCTGAAGATTTCTGGTCTACTTTAGTAATTCTATCTTAAAATCTTTTTTATATAGCAATTGGGTATGTTACAGAAAGTTTCATTAAGTCCAAAAATGCTGTCACATTTATTATTGTTCGTCGAATGTTTGTGGAAAAATCCAGTCATTTCAATAGAAATCCACAAGATCCGGAACCTGACATGGAGCAAAACATTTCCCCATGCAGATTTCGCAACAAGTTCAAGTTGGTAGCTGAGCTAACTTCAAAAATCATGGCACTCAAACTCATGTAACATACAGAAGCATGTACATACAGAAGCAAACTTAACCACCTAAATTGGGATGGAGACAATAGTGGGCAGCTCTCCGATGGGTGGAGGGTTGTACTTCTCAACACGCATGAGTCGACGAAGAATGTCATCACGGTCTCTGGGCCAGGTGAAGATTTGTGTGCTTTGAAGCCATGAAGGGACGTGGCACTGACAGAAAGAAGCAGACAAATAAATGTTGTAACAACGAGGCATCATTACATCTAATTGGATTCAAGTGGAATCCAATGGAGCAAACACAAATGTTTGTTGCTGTTATCATAACAGTTAATCACAAATGAGCATTCTGGCTCCTTGATCGAGTACTTGTTCAAACACAAACATCCTGTTCGTTAAGCAATTACGTTTATACGTTACTGGAAAGAGATGCAGTTTTACCTTCTTGGCACCAGGAAACAAGATGGGGATGAATCTGTAATTCCTGGCACCGTTCTGAATGAACTCGTTTTGTAACTAAAAGACAAAGCGTTTTTATGAGTCATTAGACAAAAAAAATTAAGAAAAACCTAGATTCTTTTCCACCCAAGTTGTACCTGCTTGTGTATGTAGACAGTGTTGAGTGTTTCATCATTTTCCATGCAAAACGAGGCATTGGTCACAATCTCATGGTACTTTGGACTAATGACTATGATGATCAGATAGTCTTTCTGTGCATAAAAAACACAAACACACAAAATTAGACAACTGAATGGACATGAGGGAACAATTAATCAAGAAAATTCAGATACTCAGGAAAAAAAAATCAACTGAAATTAGTCATGAAAGGTTTATCGTTCTCAGTGCAGCAGTTTTCTTGTAACTGTGTGGCACTGCAAGAAAATGATGCCAGAAATATGTCCTCGCCCACTTCAGCTCTTAATTAAAATGATGTTTCAGGGTTACATGCTTTTTTTATTAAATGGTCTCTTTTCCTCCCCCTCAAAACGCATAAAATTTAAAGTTTTGTTGGACTGTTTCCTGCTATCATGCTTTCTTAAACATCGGTCAGATAAATAAATGATGTCCAACTTCCAAGCTCAAACTGGTTCTATGCATTCAGAAGTAAATATAGTATGTTCAACTATAAGTCAGGGTCAATCCTTGCCATTTATCATTTTGACATTTTATCAGACATATAATGTCAATGAACAAAAAAATTTGAAATTTGTGAGAGCTGAAGACATCCTCAACAATGGAGAAGTTTGAACAAGTTTTCCCAGCTGTGCCCTGTTCTATTTAAGAGGTTACAGAGATTGCCATGTCTTTGATGATATATTAGAAATAACATTTGACTTTTTAGAAGCCAGGGATACATGCAGTGAAAGTCTATTCAGGAAAAAAAAAGTAAAAAAGGAAAAGAAAATGAAAAATGATTGCAAACTCAAAGTTTATTTACACTGAGAAGAAGCAAAGAAGCACTAGCCATTCACACACATTAAATTTAAAACTCTCCTACAATGATTTGTTTTAATCAGAAGATTAATAAGATTAAATAAGACGAGTAAGATTAATGATCAGAATAAATAAGATTTTTTTATGTTTTGTAATATTTTAATGTTTTATATTTGAATATATCTTCTGAATATAATGAATATTTCTAAATATGCTATTATAATTTGCTGATTTGGTGCTCAATAAACATTTCTTATTATTATCAATGTTGAAAACAGTTTTGCTGCTTAATATTTTGTGGAAACCATGATACACTAGCATTCAAATGTCTGGGGTAAGTACTAAGTACATTAGAAAGAAAGAAAGAAAGAAAGAAAGAAAGAAAAATTAATCAATCAACATTTTTATTCAGCAAGGATGCATTAAATTGATCAAAAGTGACAGTAAAGACATTTATAATGTTACAAAAGATTTCTATTTCAAATAAATGCAGTTGAACCTTCTCTTAATAAAAGAATCCTAAAAAACGCATCACCATTTCCACAAAAATATTAAGCAACAATAACAGTTTTCAACAATGATAATAATAAGAACCATTTGAGCACCAAATCATGAATGACTTTCGAAAAATCACCACTCTCCTCACAGTCTACACACATTTTCCACTCTTTTTCTAGTGTTTTCTGTTAAAAAGTCTGCAGAGACTGTCATGCAATTAAAAAAAAAATTTCACACTTGTTTTTTTCACTCTATTATTGTGATATCATCTTTTTCAAATAAACCAGCACCTAAATGCCATGTACTGCAAAAACAAAACAGTTTGGGTTGCTTTAGAGTTTTCAGTCATACAATCTTTTCCTGCAAGTGGTTCTTGGTCAGAATAAGCTGCAATTTGGACTAGAACTTCTGTTGTGTAAGTCAAACTAGGAATAACATGCTCTCTGAAATACTAGCAGGCCTGGATTCTACTTACTTCGCTGATGTATCTCTCCATGAAGTCAATCTTGCTTATGCTCTTGAACTGTTGTTCAAACATGTCAATCTGTGCAAAAAGAACAAAGAGACTGAACATACTCTCTGGCAGACCCCATATCAGGTGACACGTATGGCTGCAAGGCAATGTCTGGTACAGGTTGCTTGTCTTACATGAGTGTAGAAGCCGTTGTGTCTCAGTAGGGCAACAAAGTTAATGATCTCTTTGACATGTTTTTCACTGTCTGCTTCGTAAGTAACAAACACCTTCCCTGCAATAATGAAAAAAACAACAACAACATTTCCTCCAGAAATATAACTCAAGATTATATTATATTATTATATATTAGTGAAAGTACAGTATTTAAAGGGAATCATTTTTTGAAAAAAAAACCAAATACAAATATTAAAGTACCATGAACTAAACTTCATCTACTTGCATATAGCAGTTTTACCACATAAACACTTTTTGATAAACACTTTTTAATCACACGACTTTGAAGAAGAACAGATAACATTTAGTTAACAAGAACTGCCATTTCTTTATTATAGTCTGATGTTACTGGCACATACATCTTATTCAGATTTGACATTCTTTCAGTGTTGCTCAACAATAGTGTGTACACTTACTCTGCTCCAGGGATAGAGGGGCTGTGCTTGGGGTTAGTTTAGCTCGAGGGTGAGGAGAGGTGTGGCCACTGGAAGACATGAAAGCATTGCATATATACCTCAGAAAGCTAAATTTTTTGTATCAGTGAAAATCAGAAACCTATGAAATCACTTACAATACAATACAGTGCGTGCATAATTATTAGGCACGTTGATATTCTGAATCATATTTTTTTTCCAAGCACATTTTACCAATTCCAAACCAAATAACTACTATTAATTTTGTATTTGATCAGGTGATATACAATTGTCCATGAAGGCTAGAAGTGAAAAATTCCTTATATCCAGGTGTGCATAATTATTAGGCAGATTTTCTTTTACAGATAAAATGATGCAAAGAAGAGATTATTAAATGCCCATGAGACTGCCAGATTCTGGAAGATAAATTCTTGAAAGAGTGGCACAAGAGGATATGATGCTGGTCCTTCAAGAGTCACTCTCAACTTATCGGTCTGTAAAGCCTATAAAAAAAACAGTCTTCATGTATTTCACAACACTTCAGCATGTTATTCTTATTAAGTGAGGGTCATTTTTTTTAGGATTTTGTACCCAAGCAAAGTCTCTGAGAAGCTGACACATTGCACTTCTGGAGACTCCAGGTAGGTTGTAGTTTTGGAAAATGGTGGTGCTGGAGACTAAATGGTTCCTGATGGTTTCACACCTAATTCTTCACCTTAATTCTTAATTCTTTTGCAGTTAACATGTCTCTTTTCTTCTCCACCTGTTTTTTCTGACCCTGCTGACCCAATGAGCATTTTGCTCTCCAATGGTTATGCCTTAACTTTGCAAGTTCTAGTATTGCATCATTCTCATGGGCATTTAATAATTTTTGACTTTTAGTCTGAGTTAAACCTCTTTTTTGCATCATTTTATCTGTAAAAGAAAACCTGCCTAATAATTATGCACATCTGAATATGAGTTTTTCACTTCCAGCCTTCATGGAATATTATATATCACTTATAAATGATCAAATACAAAATGAATAGTAATTATTAAGATTGATGTGGTTTGGAATTGGTAAAATGTGCTTGGAAAAAAATATGATCAGAACATCAACGTGCCTAATAATTATGCACGCACTGTACAAGACTGGCTGTCCCATATTAATTGTACAGAAAAAAACTCACTACTATTACACATTACCTATAAGTGAACTCCGAGGCTGATTGTCTGCTGTTTTCAGGGCCTGTTGGAGATGAAATGATGAAGTGAGACATTAATCTACACAGGCCTCGACATGCTAAAAAAGTTACTTGTCAAGAAAAGAAAATGGTGTAAATGTAATAGCTCTTACTTACTTAAACATATCTGTGATATCAAATGTTATACATACAAATACAACATTAAAGGGGTCCTATTATGCTTTTTCACTTTTTCAACTTTAGTTGTAATAATGTAAAATATGTGAAAAAATAATGTGTTTTTCGAACAACCTAGTATGACAGCCTGTTCTAGTACACCCCCAAAACAAAATCAAGACTTTGTAAAAGAGCATAATAGGACCCCTTTTTAGAATTTTTACCATGGTATGCTTGTTGTATGAGTTTCTTGGTGTGCGCTCATTTGTTTTGATCTCTCTCACACACAGACAGGCTGCACAAGCCTCAACTGACATGACCTTGTTACTGTTAATACATTATCAGTTGCTGTTTATGCTAAATGTAATCAAATTAAATTCATTCTCGCATAAGTTTCGTGCTTCCCTGGTTGTTTTTGCTATACTTGTCCAGTTGGTAAAGACAAAAAATATTATTTCATATAATTGGATCAACCTAATAATTTGAGTTACACTTTAGACTTTTTACACTTTACAGATCAAGTAAAATATTTTTAATGTGTATACATGCCCGTTTATAATATGCATTTCCATATTTGATGAATTACTGCTGCCATGTTCACTAAAAATGTACACTAACATTTCTTTTTTAGTAAAATTACATTTACCCCCTGCCTTTTGTGTGTAGTAATAGCTCAACATAAACTGTGCCAAACAAAAATCTATGAAGGATTAGGAGTGACATTTAAAAATAAAATGAAGCAATAAGTTATCAATTTTATAAATGAAACTACTTTTTAAATGGACAAAGTAATAGACATATTTAAAAGTGTTTATTTAATTCATGTTTTAAAATGCAGTTAATGAAACAATAAATTAATAAATAATTTTTAAGTGGGAAAATAAATTGACATGAAAACTATTTGTGTTTTAAAATGTAGTTAAATAATACAAAAAATTGTAAGTTAAAAGGAATTGTTAATACACATTGTAAACTGGATTTTGCCAATTGCTTTCTTTGAAGTTTTATCAAATGCTTTTTCTTATCCATTTGTTAATTGAGTAAAAAAAATGGCATTGGTCATTTAGTAGGGTCATCCAATCAGCTTTCAACTAAATTTTAAAAGCCACCCAAAGTACATGTTAGATGGACTCTCAATGGACAGTAAGATATACCTACATATATATACTAAGGTTTATTAAAGCAGGAATTTATACCATGTGTCGATTTTTTTATTATGCAATTAAGAGAGTATTGCAAGGAAAGACGTCGCCAATGCAGCTATGTTTATACTGTACTTTACAGTTTGCATTTCAAAATATGCAATGCTTAGTGAATTAGCTTCAAAGTGTAGTTTTGTAATCCTTATATTTAGATGTTTCATCTTCTAAGATGGGTGTCACTTCTAAAAATGGAAATTGGTTGCTTAATCTGACAGTATGATTGCACAAATTTATTGCAATTTATCTGGTTGGAACAGGTTGGATAAATGTCCTGCAAGGTTGATAAAGAACTCATCACATACAGTGAGGCAATTTTAATGACAATAGGCTTATGAAAGTTAGCATTATTCATCATGAGCCTTGACTGACAAATTAAGTTCCATGTAAATGAAAGAAACTGACTCACTTATGAGTCATTCATAAGAGACAGAGAATTTTAACAAAGAACTGAGACTTACTTGAAGGCCAACAGGGCATGTGGTAATGTGGCCTGTAATAAGAGCCCTGATCCATTTGATACACATCTACAGGGTATTGACTACAGCAGGGCGGCCCGCGGGACACGCAGGGGTGTGGGGGCATGCAGTAGCTGTGAGGAGCGAACGCATTTGGGATAGAGTGTAGTGAACGCGGCTGTTCTAGACTTCCCTCTCCCAGACTGTGCCTGTCTGGAGAGCAAGAGTAGCTGGAATTACCAGAATAACTGCAGTAATTTCCAGACACTAAGCAAGAGGGGAGGTTGCCACTAGGGTATTCCACAGAACCACTGCCCACGGAACTCGAGTGGAGCAGGTCCCCGTTGTGCGGCTCTAGGGTGCTCAGACATGCTTCCGTCTGACTAGGAAAAGGTGTCTGGGGACTGTAGCCAGAGGGTAGACCTAGCGGGGGCTGGTAAGGGCTGTAGCTGGTCTGTGTGGATCTGTAGTTGGTCTTTCTGTCTCTGCAGCTATCTGTGAAGTCAGTCTGTGCACTCAAAGAGGACTCATTTCCAGACATGCAACAGTCGGCATGAGAGAGTTGGGAATCGGTGGAGTTTGAGACACAGATGGAGTCCTCAGTAATGATTTTCTCCATAGCCTCGTCGTTCTCTTCTGGAAAATTGAGGGATTGTAAACTGTGGTGGCCAAATGGAGAAATATATCTAGAAAATGAGGGGAGAGGGAGAGTTCTTGAGTACTCTTACAGTATGTGGAAAAATTTACATTTGAAAATTAACAAGACCAAAAAACATATCCTAATAAATTACGGTAGCTAGCAGATTTCTTAATATTTATTGAAACAGCAGTTTAAGCCAAAAAAAACCTTTAGGCATTTTTAAAAACAACTGGTGCCAGAATAAGCCCGTCAGACCAAAATGTTTGAATAAACAGGGCAATAAATAAAGATTGCCCGCCCCACTGCCAGTGTGAGTTTGGGAAAGAGCTGTGTTGTTGCTATATTTATATTCCTGGATCATTTACGTGTGGTTTAATACCTTTCAAACTTAACTTGTATTTTTATATATTCATTGTACTAAAATATCTGTAAGTTGACAGTGTATCTTTTTTTTTCTGATCACTATTAGATTAGAAACATTTTAACTGCAATTGTCACAGTAAATATGATTTCAAATATGTAAAATAAATGATTAAAATAAAAATGTAAAGACATTTCATGACAATGCAAATATATTTATGTTAATCTGTTAATTTTCTTTTGAAGGCATTACAATAAAGAAAACAGAATAAAACAATATTAACAATATCTATAAATTATTTTTTTAAATGACAGTTAAAATATCTTTTTGTTTGAGCCTTGTATTAAGAAACCTGCAAGCTCCGGAAGTGCGTGTTATTTGTTTTCAAAACTACGCAAAAATTTTTTTTTATTTATCTAAGGGGCATAAATACAACAATACAAGAATAGGAAACAATAATTCTATGTTTAAAACGTTAAATATACAGGGTCCAAAACTAACACTGGGAAGTTGCCAAATGCTAGTAAAAACTGGTTTTACTAAGCAAATTAAATTTGGTCTGCCGCAAACTGGCTTTGAAAAAATATATATATAAATATAAATATATATATAAAATTGAACAAACATACACCATATCAGGGGTGTCAAACTTAATTCCTGAAGGGCCGGAGCCCTGCAGAGTTTAGATTCAACCCTAATTAAACACACCTGAACCAACTAATCAAGTCCTTCAGTCTTATTTGAAAACTACATGGTATGTGTGTTGGAGCAGGGTTGGAACGAAACTCTGCAGGGCTCCGGGCCTCCAGGAATTGAGTTTTACACCCCTGCACTATATGGACAAAAGTATTGGGAAACCTGACCATTACACCACCAGGGACTTTAATAACATTGCATTCTAAATACATAGACATAAATATATGTGCAATGGGGGGGACCATCTACATAACAGCTTCCATTCTTCTGGGAAGGCTTTCCACAAGATTTTGAAGTGTTTCAATTCAATTCAATTTTCCAATTCATCCCATTCATAGAGCATTTGTGAGGTCAGGCACTGATGTGGGACGAGAAGGCCTGGCTCTAAACTCCATTCCAGTTCATCCCAACAGTATTCGATGGGGTTAGGACTCTGTGTGGGCCAGTCAAGTTCTTCCATGCCAAAATCATCCAACCACTGACCTCATCAACTATGAAATGAGCACAGTGTTGGTGACTTTCATGCACCACGCGCCTCAGCATTCGATGACCGCGCTCTGTGGCTTTACGCAGTCTTCTGCTTCATGGCAGCTGTTCCTAAAAGCTTCTGATTTAAAATAATACCATTTACAGTTGACCGTCGATAATCTAGCAGGGATGAAATTTCACCAACTGATTTATCGCAACTTAAATTCACTGTGCTCTTCAGAATGACCCATTTTTTTTCACAAATATTTGTATGCAGAATGGGTGCTTGATTTTAATACACTGGGGCAATGGGTCTGATTGAAACACCTGAATACAATAATTATGAGTTTGTGTTCCAATACTGTTGTCCATATAGAGTACCTTAATAACGTTTCTGTTATTATTAGATGTATAATTTACCTATATTGCAAGCGCTGCGAAGAAGGCATCATTCTTGTGCCTAATACAAAAAAGCTGCAGCCATTCCATATCCCCAGTCAGCACACAAATCTGTAATGAATTATTAAGATATGAACACAAGTAACCTCGAATGATGATCACACCCTGTTAAATAAAACTGCATTTGAGAAAAACGAGCAACCTTTGGCTACTGAATACAGAAACCCACAATTCTGCTAAGGGGATTTTTTCTCTCTCTCTCTAGCTTTTTCTCTGAACTTACAGTATGAAATTTAGTGCACTTTACACCATCAGCGGAAAACACCTCAGTGGAAACCAAAGTGAGACATGGGAAATCACAGGTAACTAAGGCCATCAATATCAAATGCACAAATGGGGCAGAGAGGGTACTAATACTTACCTAATGCCTTTTATTGGCATAACACTGAAAACCTCAAAAAAGACATAATACAATAATCTCTTCATTGACTAGAACACTTAAGATAGTGACGCCGCTGAGATGCAAAGTTAAATCATGTAATTCTCCTTTATGAATAGTTGTACAGTAGATAATTCATTGGTTTAATTAAAAAGTATGAATGAAAGTATTAAAGTATACTGTACCTTCACACTCTCATAAAATTTTAGCAGCAGTAAACGGTTTCCGTCAAAATACTGTAATTACTATATCATAATACATTAAATAGGATATTCTAGTAGACATTTATTTTCTTAACAATAACAATAGTACTTTTTAAACAGTATTTTGTAAACATTTCGTCCAAATTCGCAACGTGTCTAGTTCACGCTTTAAAACTATCACTGCCGCGGGGCTACATAACATACAATACTCGGCTAAAAAATGTCTCACAATTCGCTCTATCTTTGTAGTTTGTACCATATTACTTTACAGGTAACACCTCCCAAAACTAAGAAAAAAAGCTAAATACAATATAATAAAGACAACACGTATAAAACTCCCACCCAGCTCTCATGACTTATTCGACAAATTACGTCAACGTTGTCCGTGACAAACTGCTCGCTGTCGTGACAAACCACATAAAACACGTACATACCTGTAGGCTGATCAGCAGATTTAGTCGCGTGAATTATTTAATTTCGAATACTTTAATATCAGTGTACAATATCATGATCGCACGAACTGTAGCAGTCGAAGTACATACTGTTTGGAAGTTTTGCAACACCTGCCTATTCACACCACATATTCCGCCCACTTCCCAGAACATCCTCGACTCAGAGCGGTTGTTTATCCATTTCGACAAAACGTGATTCTTTTGAGCAGATTCTTTTCAATTATTCTAAAGAACCGAGTCGTGTTTGTAAATTATTTGACAGTAAAAAATGTGAAAGGATATGCGATAAGGTAGCGGGTGAGCTGCTTCTTCTATGTAGCAGCTATGTTGTAGAAATATACATGAACACCTCTCATGAAATCAGCCAGTCCTGGTGCGCCTTGACCTTGATGTGATATAGTGGAGAGTTTGTGACTTTGTAAGGTCTTCACTGTTACCAAGGGGACTGGAGGAGTGTAGGGACCCAGATGGCGAGAATGCTGCTGGGTCTGAGGCTGAGTGTGAGGTTGATGGAGTAGTTGTGCATGTGGGGGAAGAAACTGTAGAAGAGTGTGAAGTGGCTCCTTTATAATAGTAGCTGAAAAACAAGTCCAGGATAACAAAAGATACTCACTGCTGTTTCTAAAGGCTCAATATAAATTCAAACAAAAAATTTTTTGTCGAAAACAAAATCGAAAGCAAAATCAGGCAAAAACTAAGTTTGTTTAGAGTTCGTTTCGGGAGTTCAAAACTGTTTATTTCCAGAAAATTTTGCTATGGCTGATTACCACCTTTGAACTACCATTAGTCTATGGCAATTACGTAACAGGTAGCTGTGCTCTGGGGCTCCCCCTTTTGTGGCATGAAAATCTTCTCTGGTTTATTTCTTCTGTTCAGTCTGTCAAGGTCAGGTAAAAACATCAACACACTGGAGAGCTGTTTCGTAGTAAAATTGAAGTTGTAATTCTAATTGAAAGTGACGCTTACATTGTTTTTTCAGGTTTAATACCGTAAAGATGCTTGCTTTAAAGCAATCAATTTTATTTAGTGCTATATAAATAAATGTGACGAGATTTGACTGGAGGGCCAAACTGTAGAGCTTGTGCAAACATATCCACATCACTATTATTAGATGCTTTCTTCACTGCTGTTTGCCCATCACTGTCCTTTTTGTTGTGTTTATTTTGTTATTGAGCTGTTTTTACTAGCATGCAGTTTCTAAAAAAATTAGAATAATTTTTTCAGTTCTTTTCGGGTAGGATACATAAATGTGGAGATGCCTTTGGTAGCCAGGTGCTTGCGAATTAGTCTCTCTGTACCATACCAGTTGAAGCCTTTAGTGGAGTGACCAATCCGAGGCAGATGGACACTTGCTATTGAAAAAAAAAATAATACAGAAAATGTTAACTAAAAAGCCATTTACACTAAAGAGCCATTTACAAAGAACATGTTTGTTTAAAGCTGAAGTGCTTTTAAGTAGAGCGCAGAGTTTTTAGAATGGTTCTGTCATGTACGAGACTCAAATGCAATGGACAAATACATCCGCCCAGTGCATGTTTACACAGAAAAACTATGGAAAAGCAGTGTAATCGAATTCAAACACAGTCTGTGTAAAAGACTCATAAGGCATGATCAGCCATTTAAAATGACAGCTGTTACACACATTGAGTGAACTTAGGTTTTAGTACAAGTTTGCAGCACAGATGTGCACTTCAGTGGTAACATCCAAGTGAAAAATATAACACCAACATGTCAGAAAAAAATAAAATAAAAAAACAATCACTGAGTTGGAAAAAGGATCACCCCCCTTTTGCTTTAATTACAGCCTTTAGTCTGTTGGGATTTGTCTCTACTAACTTTGCACATCTAGACTTTGCAATATTTGCCCACTCTTTGCAGAACTGCTCAAGTTCAATTAAATTTGATGGTGAGCGTTTGTGGACTGCAGTCTTCAAATCATTCCACAGATTTTCAATGGGGTTTAAGTCTGGGCTCTGACTAGGCCATGCAAGGACACTCACCTTTTTCTCTTTTGCTGTGTTTTGGGTCATTGTCATGTTGGAAGGTAAACCTTCTTCCCATTGACAATTTTCTGGCAGAGGGCAGCAAATTTACCTCAAGAATTTAAAGGTATTTTGCCCCATCCATCTTT
>NW_015661854.1:24741-36794 GCF_001515625.1 Sinocyclocheilus rhinocerous | reverse complement strand
TCTACTAACTTTGCACATCTAGACTTTGCAATATTTGCCCACTCTTTGCAGAACTGCTCAAGTTCAATTAAATTTGATTGAGAAAGTTTGTGGACTGCAGTCTTCAAATCATTCCACAGATTTTCAATGGGGTTTAAGTCTGGGCTCTGACTAGGCCATGCAGGGACATTCACCTTTTTCTCCTTCAACCACTGTGTGGTCAGTTTTACTGTGTGCTGTGTACTGTTTACTGTGTCATTGTCATGTTGGAAGGCAAACCTTCTTCTCATTGACTTTCTGGCAGAGGGCAGCAGATTTTCCTCAAGAATTTGACAGTATTTTTCCTCATCCATTTTTCCTTCAATCCTGACAAGTGCTCCAGTCCCTGCAACAGGATATTACCACCTCCATGCTTTACTGTAGGAATGGTGTTATTTGGATGGTGAGCTGTATTGGATTTCCGACAGGTGTTTGGTGTTGAGGCCAAATAATTCAATTTTAGTCTCATCTGCCTCAAAATCTTCAAGGTGCATTTTGGCAAAGCTCAGTCGTGACTGCATGTGGTCTTTCTTGAGGATTGTTTTTACCAAATACCTTCCACTTCTCAATAATAGACTTCACTGTGCTTCTAGGCATTGATAAAGCCTTTGACATTTTTTTGTATCCATCTCCTGACTTGTGCCTGTCCACAACTTTATCCTGGAGATCTTTTGACAGTGCCTTGCCACCCATAGTTGACTGTTTACTTCAGTTGCACTACCAAGGACTGAAATGCTCCAGGAAAGCTCTTTTCATGCTGAGCTGATCAAAAAGACCACAGCTGAAAGTCAAATGCCTTTGTGTGCCATTGAGAAGGTGATTAGCTACAACTGATTGAGTTTACAAGGCATTTTTAGGAGGGGGTGAACCTTTTTCCAACTCAGTGATTCTGTTTTTTTCTCTTTTTTCCCCTGACATGTTGGAGTTATAACTTTCACTTGGATGTTATAAGTTACACTAAATACAGTAAATACAGCTGAATGAAACAAAAACTGTGTCCATCTTCATTTCAGGCTGCAAAGCAACAAAATGTGATTATTTTAAGGGGGGGGGGGGGATTCTTTTCTATACAAACTGTAATAGATTTTCAACCCAAGTCATTTGTTTAAAAGGTGAATAGAGGAAGTCACGTCATTGCAACCAACTAGTTTCACAAATGAGCGCAGAGTACCCTTCTTTTGTTTGGCATCTCTGTAGATCTTCTTGAGGCCCTCATCCAAGGTAGTGAGCCGAATGCCTGACAAATTGTTGGCTTTATCCCTCTGCTGAGCAACTATCAGTGCCAGCTAGAGAAACAGGAGGCAAAAAATGATTAAATAAATTAATGATTAAAAATAATTAACAGCAGTAAAGTAAAAATATAAACAGCTTGCCGACTTACATAGTCTCTTCCACTGAGCCTGGACTGTTTGTCATCAATAGGAAAAAGCAGAACATTCCCCAGTTCTAAGTCTGCAACACACAATTATCACTTAAAGCATTTAAAAGTTTGGGGTGATTAAGAATGTATTTTTTTAATACTTCTATTCAGCAAGGACGCGTTAAATTGATCAAAATTGACTATAAATACACTGATAATGTTACAAAAGATTTCTATTTCAAATAAATGCTGTCCTGTTATGACAACCCTCAGAAGATTTTAGTATGTTATGGATATGACAATGTTAATGTATTTGGTCTTGGTGGAATAGATCTGCTACACTGCTGCTGAATTGCTTCTGCTGTTGGTTATGTTGTTGTAGATTGCTGCTGCAAAGCAAGTACAGGAACTTGCTACTGCCAATACATACGCCGATACAGTGCTGTGAGTAAGACATACTGCTGTTGGACAAATGGCTTATAAAATAACCCAAAGCAGATCTATACAGGTGGAGCTGGGGAAGGTGGAGGGTTTCAGAGGAAATCTGAAAGCACTCTGCGAAATGCTCTAGTGAATGCTAACCAACCATTTAAATGTAAAGCAGCAAGCTCATTGGCTGCGTATGCAACATGACCAAATCAGCTTGTGCCAAGTAGTTTAACTCAATGAATATCATCAGTTTGCATTAAGGACCCATCAGCCTGCGCCATCTAGAGTTTCATGACAGAACTTGGTATTTCTTTTGAACACTAAAATTTAGTGTTTAAGTTAGTAATATATTTAGACAATATAGTACAGAATTGTGCTACAATCTGCTAATAACATGAAAACTGTTATCGGTTTATCTGTATTTGCCAGAATTTTAATAACCACAGAAAATTAATTTTGCAATAAAACAAAAGATCATAAATGTCTATAATCACCCTAGTTTAGAGCAGAACTACAAATCAGCATTGTTCATTATTATGTGAGAGGCGTTTTGGTTTACAGTAAGCTGTTCTACCTCAAATGTAAATACTAGCTTTATAGCTTGGATACCACAAACTTTGCAAAATCCCCAACTCTTAAACTTCACATTAATGGGTATTAAATCAAAGCTATAAGTTTTATGAACAATTAGCTTGCATGCAACATAATGAGCTGTGAACTGGATATTGATTTTAGTGTGGAATATTTGTTTTGACAGCATGAGTTAGACCCGTCTCAGCAAACAGGAAAGGTTTGTTACCTTCCATGACGCCAGCCAACTCGTACTGCTTCTTCGGCTCATCTGATCTGAGCTCCAGTGCGGTAAACAATCCTCCTCGGCCCCAGTATCCAGAGTCATCTACACCAAATACACACATACACAACACATCATGCCAAATTAGCATAAAGCTGAGATTGTTATAAAAAGGCCCCATATCTGTTAACATGTTGTGCAGAATAAGTGGCCTTCTGACAGCGAGACATGTCTGTTACAGGCGAACTCTGCCACACCGTTGTTTTTAACAGAATTTTTAAGACGTACCAACACAGTGCACAATGGTGGCATCCCCTCGATCAGCCTGAGGGTGAGTTACATCACCCAGCACATAGCGAATGGCTGTGTGATCCGAATCTGTGGAGCTCCAGCTGACATCATCATCTTCATCAGGCTCCATATCCTCACCCTCACTGTCAACTCGTGGCAAGCACAGCGATTTGTAGCCACATGATTCCCATCTTACCATCCTGTCATTGAACGATACACATACACACAAGGCTATAAAATAGACATCCACAAGAACATACAATAGATGCAACAGAATGCCAGAAAGATTTTTTTTTACTTCTTCTTGTAATTTAGTTCTTCCTGTTGCTTTTTTCTTTCCTCCTGTAGCTTTGCCCTCTTTGCAGCAGCTTCTTGTCTCTTTTGACGTCTTTGTTCCAACTCTGATTCTGTAAGAGGTCTCTTCTTCCTCCCTGGGTCGATCAAGGGCCCAGACAGGGACACCTGATGGGCAGTGACAATCTTTTAATTTTGTTTTTTGTTTGTTTTAGTTAAAAAAATAAGTAGATAAATAAATGCAATAAATAAAAAGAAAGATAAAAACATTAATTATTATCTATCATGAGAGAAAAAGAATGACAGCAATCTAAATATTTCCCAACTAACAATCGAAACAATTTAATTTGCATTATACACCACTATTCAAAGATTTGGGGTTGGTAAGATTCTGTTAATGTTTTTGAAACAAGTCAAAATACATAAACATATATAACGCAAAATTTTTGAATGGTAGTGTAGCCTTTAAAATAAGTTACCCCAGCTTTATTACGAAGTGCGCGGCCCTCCTTCCCAGCATCCTCTAGTTCAGCTAACTGCTTCTCAAGTAACAGTTCAAAGGCCTTCTCATCCTCAGCACTGGGGTCTTTAGAGTAGTCCTTACCCTCGAAGTAGTACATGTGGTCTGGAAGTCAGAAAAGACATTAACGGATCATTTAATTTTCAAGTGCCAGTTATAACAAGATTACTGAAAAGAAGCTAAGTGTTGTACTTTGACCCTGCATGTCCTCATCTTCCTCTTCATCGCTCTCATTAAGCTTCACATGCTCTTCATCTGTTAGCCATCGGCCATCTCGAGACTGCCCCAGGATCAGCCTGAGGTCCACGTCTTGAATGGAGCTCTCCTCTGATGACAGCAGCTTATCCACACCAAACTTCAGGATCTCACTCAACTAGATTGGTGGGGACGTAAATTACAGAATACTGAGAATTATGTGCAGTTTCACAAGAAGGGAAACCACAAGTACACCGACAAAAATATGAACCAGGAAACAGGGCAAAGTCACAATGTGATGAGCTTAAGAGATAAGGACATGTGACTCTCTCCACCTGAAGACCAGAAGCTGCAGATTGAGCCTGGTCCAGCAGAGAAAAACGTCCCTCCTCAATCACTGTGTCTGTGAGACATAGTTTAGACACAGCACGGGAATAGATGATCTCTTCAACAGTATCTCTACCGAGGAACCGGATAACTTTAACAGGCCTGCAAGCAAAAAGAGAATTTATCTACATAGTCTTGCAGAGTGTCTTTAATGGGGACATTTAATGCATGTTAATGCTGCTCTGTGCCATACAATGAAAGTATATGGTGATGGAACAACCTAAAATATGCATTTTGCCAGTGGAATACCTTGTTTGGCCAATCCTGTGGGCTCTGGCTGCAGCTTGTAGGTCATTCTGTGGGTTGAAATCACTGTTCACAAATATCACAGTATCTGCTGCTGTTAGGTTCATACCAACCCCTCCTAAAAATACAAAAAAGTTTGGGTATAGAAAGATTTTGAAAGAAGTCTCTTAAGCTCACCAAGGCTGCATTTATTTGATCAAAAATACAGGTAAAAAAAAAAAAAAAAAAAAAAGAAAAAGTAAAAAAAAAAAAAAGAAAAAAAAAAAAAAAAAAAAAAAAAGGAAACGTCAATGGAAAAATAAAATGTTACATTGAAAGTAAGGCTGTAATTGTAATCTGAACAGAGAAGAAAAAATGGTATAATAAGATGAACTGAATCTCTATCTCTACATCACAATTTTTGCACCACCATCTCATACAGAGACACAGTGGTAATGCATGGCCTCAATATTTATGCATTCTCATCACAACTTTCAGTTTTCAGTTACATGTGTCTGTTTAAAAGATGCAGATAAGATTTGCATCAGACACATGAGGACAATTTTGCAACCTGGAATGGTATTCAGATATAATTCTCTAATAATACAGTAACTATTTAAAAAAGAAAATAAAAAAGATTTGCACTGCAGTTGATTATAGAGTGTGATGGTGTGAATCTTAGATTGGCTTTCCTAGACTGTGAACTCACCAGCTTTGGTTCTGAGGAGGAATATAAAAATATCTTTGGTGCTGAAGTTTTTGATAGCTAGGTTACGTTCCTGTCCTCGGACTGAAACATCCAGATGCTCATAACTGTAACCTGCAGAGAAGTAGGAGGGCCCAATCAGAGCTGGCAGTTACATAGTCGGTAGCACATTAACGCTCATGCAGCAACAAACACAGGATGTGATACTGAACCCACATCAAGTGCTCTAGATCAGAGGACTAGATTACTAGGAGAACTTGTAGGGTAGAGTTACATAAATGTTCCAAATTGAGAAGAAACAAACATATGCAGACCTGCCAAACTTGGAAATTGTTTTGAGTACCATCAGTGTTACGGGGGGGGCATTGATCCTGTTACTTTGTGAGAAACTGTTGTGGGCCATGGACCTCTGTTAAGGCAGTATTTTAGAGTAAACACTGATCATAATCTAACCAAAACTAGGACAATACTCATATTTACTGTATAAGTTTCTGTCTTTACTTCTGCCAAAAAACAAAACAAAACACACTTCTTATAGTACAGTACATGGTTTACCGTCAGTGTTGCCAACTAATTTTCATTGGAAGTTTTTAACGGTAAGTCGATTTGTTGCTAAATGACGTTGTGATGTCAAAAATTGTGTTACTGTATCAAATCTCAGCAAAAAATATATTTTATATATGTTAATTTTGATTTGTTTGTAAAATAATAAAAAGCATAATATATGTATTGTATTATTTTACTGAAAGTATGATGTATAACTACTCACAAAAATCAATAGACTGATCAATATGATATGATTATTTCAATATCAGATGTTTTAATATAGACTGTGAGTCTTAGGTGCTCTCTAATAAGCAAGTACGGTGCTTTTCATTGGGTAGCGCCAATGAACTAGAGTGAACCGGTGAACTTTGGGTGACTTCCAAGAATATGTCAAGGATGGCACAAACAAGTATGATGAATGGCCCATGAGGACACCTGCATCCAGGGGGAGGGTAAACCAGGAGTAGCAAAACTAGTGGAATAAGACCAATCAGAGGCCGAATTGTCATTTTTTGGTTAGAAAGACTGATAAGAACAAGGTATAAGTATGGATGCCCGGACGGACAAAGACTCAAATGCGGCGGCTGTCATCTCGGCTTTGTTGCTTTGTTCAATAAAGTCTTATTTTGACATCTAGAACTCTGCTTCCTGAATTTTATTGACAACTATAAAGAAGACCATTGTTTGTTCCACGGCAATTCCATTAAGACAGAAAAGCAAGCACGTTGGTCATCTGTCATGCACATCATGAGACCACAGTTTAATAAATAAGTAAAGGCAAAGGTCTGACACAGTCAAAGTGTGTCTTAGTACCTCTGTACTCCAAGTAATCTTGCAGAATATCCAGCATCCTGGTCATTTGAGAAAACAGAAGAACATGATGGCACCTGCAAACAGTGACAAAAACATCTATTTTATATATCCAAATCAGTAAAATACATTTAAAGCTGCACTATGTAACTTTTGGCTATTAACATATAAAACTGCATGTGTCTTGGGGAAGAACATTGTTTTGGTTGTGCTTTGGCTCTGTTCCTGTGCGTGGATAAATGTGATTTGAGGCACCGGTGTGAAACTACTCACAAATGGACTTTTATCTGTGTCATACGGATATAACATGACATATATATGGAACGACATAAGCAATTTCCTGTGAAATCTGTTCCAACAGCAATATAAATAATTATTATGGGCATAGGTTTATTATACATTACTGGTCAAAAGTTTGCAATAATTCAAATTTTTAAAGTTTTTGAAAGAAGTCTCTTATGATTAACCAGGCTGTACTTATTTGATTAAAAATACAGTGAAAACAGTAATAATGAAACAATATTGCAACTGTTAAAATATAACTTTTTAAAATATATTTTAAAATGGAATTGATTTTTGTGAAGGTAAAGGTAAATTACTCCAGTCTTCAGTGTCACGTGATACTTCAGAAATCATTCTAATATGGTGGTTTGGTGCTCAAGAAACATTTCTTATTAATATCAATGTTGAAAACAATTTTTGCTGATTAATATTTTTGTGGAAACTGTGATACACTAGCATTCAAAAGTTTGGGGTAAGAATAAAAAAGGGAATTAATACTTTATTCAAATAAATTGATCAAAAGTGACAAAGAAATTTACAATTTTACAAAAGATTTCAATTTTAAAGGGCACCTATTATGCAAAATTCACTTTTAAATGTTGTTTGAACATAAATGTGTGTCAGCAGTGTGTGTACACAACCATCCTATAATGATGAAATAATGATCCACCCGCTCCTTTTTTTAAATCTCCATAAATCATAAGCAGTGTCTCAGAACAACCCATTTGCAGAATCTGTACAATGTGACGTTACATTTTACAGGCCTCGCCCATGACTGTTTAGCAGAGAGTGATTTTCGCCGCTTTCACTTAATACACAGATCTAATATAACCATGTGATTTCTTTCCCAGCTGTTTACCTTCACAGACATAACCGACTGTGTTTTTGTAATTTATGTGTGTTTTTTAACATAAACTTGTGTGTATTTGGCAGTTTAAGCACAATGAAAGACATGAAAGAGAACTTAGTTTAGTGCTCACATGCTGTGTGACAGCCACTTTGGCCCTGTCCCAAATGGCACACTTCAAGTACACTTTCGGTCTTCAGGACTCACAATGGCCACTGCGTGCGCATGTCCGTTAAGTCCACGAGACCGTAGGGTGTCCCATTCCTCATTTTAGCTTTCAGAAGGGCACCCCCTTTGCGGCCGTTATGCGCCCTCGATGCGCACTTTTGCCGAGCCCAGACTGGGGCGATGCACGAAAACAGTGTCTTTCTGCTTCCACTCAAAATAGGCATTTTCAAAATGATAAAATAAATGATGATCTGTGGGGTATTTTGAGCTGAAACTTCACAGACACATTCTGGGCACACCTGAGACTTATATTACATATTGTAAAAAGGGGGCATAATAGGTCCCCTTTAAATAAATGCTGTTCTTATGATTTTTTTTTTTTTAATTCAAAGACTCCTGACAAAAACGTATCATGATTTCCACAAAAATATTAATGTTTTCAACACTGATAACTGATGAGATAAGATAAGAACAATTACTAATAATAATTGATAATAATTAACAATAATAATTGATAATAATCACCAAATCAGCATATTATACCAGTTTGCTAGCGACAGGAAAGAAACTTTAGGTTAGCAGCACACACCCCTCGTGAAGATACGCCAGCATGGTGTCCAGCAGAGAGAGCTTTCCACTGGCCTCCACTAAATGCTCCCCCATCTCAAACGGTTCTGGTTCCACACCTTACATGAAAAAGGTGCGGAATAAAGACAGTTAGTTGTTTTTATTTTGTCTGACCATAGGAAAAAAAAAAATATTTTTTTTAAATCACAAAAAGTGAGAGTGATTACCATCAAACAAATACGGATGGTCCACACATTTCCTGAGCTGCATTAAAATGTTCAGAAGTTGGGTCTTAGAGTTTTGATCAGTCCTAAAGGCATCTGAAATTATTAAAATGAACACTCATCCTTTTGCTAAAATATTCAGTTTTGACTGTTGTAACAGATGATTCATGTTGGGGAAGACTTACCAAGGTCTCTCATCAGAATGGCTTTATAGTATCTCTTCTGAAGGGCAGACAACCCATGAAAAACCACGAGTTCTGTCTTCTTGGGCAGTTCGGCGGCCACCTCTGCTTTAACCCTGCGCAACAAAAAGGGCTGGAGCACTCGATGAAGCTCATCGGCTGCAGACAAGAACAACCATGTTACAAACTCACACACAAGGTCACCCGAGTCCAAATAATATGAGAATTTATGATCTCTATCATCTGATAGCCTCAAGCAAATCTAACAGGTGAGTCAAGGAGAGAGAGCATCTAATCTACACCAGGCTGGCATTGCGAAACTGAAACCTTTTTATGCTCTGCCATGTTTGTGTGTTATCTGAGGTGTTCAGTTTGGCACCAAACCGGTCCAATTTTCCTGTCTCACTTAGATCTGTTTGATCAGTGCTTTTGTGATAAGCAGTCACAGCACTGTAATTTTCACCACAAACAGCAATTACATTAAATCAGTTAAAGAAAAGAGCTTTTAAAAGCATGACTGTCTTACCACAAAGCCTTTAAAGTCAATGATGGCAGTTAATTGCTGAAACAATTGCTGAAACCAGCAGCCGTAAGTGTTGAGTTTGATTTTCACAAAGGTTTGTGCTGCCATACCAAGAGCAGGTTCAGTCTGTACGTCTGCGTAGGCACTAACAAAGTCCTCAACGGCTTCAGGCAGAAACAGACTGGGCTGGATGAAGGTGAGGAGAGAAAAAACTTCTTGCAAGTTATTCTGAATGGGGGTGCCTGTCAACAGCACTCGAAAACCCACTGTAAACTGAGAAGGCAGATGTCAGATGGCAGTTAATAGCAGGGGAAAGCTGAAAAATTGACAAGCAAGGCTAGGTTTATTATCAGGGGTTTTACAGACTGACAGTGACTGTAAAAACAATGAAAATGCAATGGTGTAACCTCTCTGAGGGTTTGGTGCAGCAATGATTCCTGGTTCTTCAGCCGGTGAGCCTCATCGACAACTAAAATCTTCCATTTCCAACTGTGGAAAGAGAGTGGAGTGGTAAAGTTAAATATGAATTGAAATATGCAGTCACAGACACCAATAAACGTATACTTATTTTTATGTTATGGCTGATAACTGATAAATGTTATGTTAAAGATATTAAAATTCTACACTATTTTGTCTAAACAACAACAACAACAAAATAATAAAACACTACAAACTAAAACCAAACTTTTAAAGGCTTCAAGTTACTAAATTATTAGTATTTTGCTCTTAAAGATTAGATGACAGCAAAGTTGCCTGCAAAACCAAGGAAGGCCAAGTATGTTTATTGCAGAATTTTACTTTCAAAAGATAATTTATAGTGTAAATTATAAAACATTATTTTTTTTAATAACTATAAAATTATTCTTTATTGACAAAATGTTATGATTATACAGTATTAAGACAAAGGTAGAGAAAAGCAGAAAACTACAAATTAAACTCAAAACTACAGCTGAATTTAGGTATAAAAACAAAATTTATAATGTACAATTTTGCAATTTGCTAAATGCTATTATTAGTAATTTAGTAATTAGCTTTTACAGATTACCTTTACATGAGTGTTAATGACCGCAAAAACTATATATCGTAAAAAAAAAAAAAAACTTTAATGTCACCCAAATAACCAATTTTGATGTTTAATTACGTGCAAAAAGCCTGAGTAGCAGAATTGAGGAAATATTGTTATTTATATACGTTTTCAAACTATATCTATCTCTTTACCAAAACAGCAAAAAGAAAAATTTAAGATGATTACCTTTTCAGGTAGCTGGCATCCTTGAGGCACATCTATTAAATATGATTTAAAAAGATTTTTGGAATGCAACCCTCTGAATGCAGTTATCACAGACCTATTCTCTGAAAACAGGTGCACTAACCTCATAGGTGGCGAGAAGAACATGAAAGTGTCGGTCATTCTTGAGCTCTTTCTGGAGCTTTGCCCTTCTTTCTTTATCTCCAGTGTAACAGACCACAGACAGACTGGGACAGAAGCTAAACAAAAAAATTAAGTAAGAGAACCTTAACTAATCTTTCATGTTAAGTTGGATTCAAGGAAGATACTAATTCTGAGTTTATATGCTACTGTCTCCATCTAGTGACAGTGACAACACATTGTCTCATGTAAAATCAGTTCATGCTGGAATATTCACACATTCATAAAGTGGCATGTACTTTCAGTCCCGCAACAGTAATAAATCAGTAGGCTTTATCTTTAATATGCCTTCTTTGTAATCTAAACTGACCACTCAAGTCTGACCGTATACCAGCATCCCTTACCGTTCTACCTCTTGTCTCCAGTTCTCCAAAACAGATAAGGGACAAGGCACAAGGAACGGTCCGTTCATCTTAAGGTATCCTCGAGCACATGCCAGCAAAGAAATGGTCTACAGCAGAGGATGGCATCTCAGTTATCTGATATCTAACATCTTGGAATAAATCGCTGACTTAAAAGCAAGCATTATAAGCAAGGTAAACCCATCCAATTACAAACCTGGCAGGTCTTGCCCAGACCCATCTCATCACCAAGGATGCAGCCCTGCTGGTTCTTCATACACTGTGACAGCCACCTCACTCCATCAACCTGATAAGACCTCAGATGAATTGCTGTTAGGAAGGAGATAAAAGATTGCAGTGTTGTTCGTAAGAACACTTTTAGATTTAGAGTATTTCAAACCATAAAGTGGGCATTCAATGCATTTCTTTTTCACTGGCTGAATTAATGTTACACATGAAAAGCCAACACTGCCCAAAAATTCTGAATGATGAAATAGATGCCATCAGCTCTAAAAGTGAACTTTGAGTATGCCATGCGAAAATGTACTAAACCAAATTTAAGTAATAAAAAGTATCATTTCAAGTACAAGTATTCAGTTTCAATCGTGCTCATTAGATTGAAACAAAGCCACAATATTAAATAAATGAACGCAGTCCATAAATACTTTAATTATATTACACATAATTTGTGAAACATTTTCAGGCAAAAAATCTTAAATGGCACACAAATATTTTGCTGTGTTTCTTTTAAACATATTAAGTTACAAGAACCTCTCAATTCACACACCTCCTAGTCAGTGGCGTAACTTAGTAATGACGGGCCCCAGTGCAGGCTATTACAACGGGCCCCCTGGGGTGCACGGTTATGAAGCACATACAAACACACAGCGCTCGTGTCTAGAAGGGAACCCATATA
>NW_015661854.1:14641-15633 GCF_001515625.1 Sinocyclocheilus rhinocerous | reverse complement strand
AAAAAATATAATCGGGCCTGTTTAAGTCTTTTCCTTATTTTTATAGTTTAGATGGTGATGAAAAAATGACTCGCCATCTCCTCATTGGACCTGCCTTTAGAGAGAAATGCATCTTTACGGATTACATAATGAAAGAGTTTTCATTAACTCTTTCAGCGGCACGGGCCCCAGTGTGGCTGCACTGCACTGTCTGTAGTTACACCTCTGCTCCTAGTCCCCATTTTTTCAGGTCACTCTCCGTTAATTCCGATTTTTCCTTTTCTGGTAGGTTGCTTTTGACTGCTCGAAGAAATTTTGACATTGTTGTGGTTTAATTACGTTCACCTTAAGCCTTCTATCTTTACATACTTTATTCGGTCAAAAAGACTACTGAAGTTATAATAGCTTGCCCGCGCCAGAGTTCGACGTGAACTTCGGCATGACTACTTCCTGCAACAGTGAGTGAGGGGGAGGCGGGGAAGGGGGCGGTTGGTGACAGCTGGATTGTGACTGGAGCGCTGATGGTAGGAAGTAGCGTAGATTCCGGAAGTGATCCGGAAATGGAGGATGATGTGGGAGATGTGGATAGTGGAGGCATGTTATCAATCGCAGTGTACTCCAGGGTTTCTCTCTGCTTTTTAAGGATGTACTGTTTGGCTTCTTTAATATACAAAAAGATAAAATTAATGAATATTTTATTATTAACCTATTATTACTTCTTGCAAAATTTCATATTCACCGCAGTAAATTCACTAATCAAAATCCTTTATATATTGTTTATAAAAAAGAGGCTCAACAGTATATCCAAACTATTTCATCTTCCAAGAATCTAAAGGCTTTTAAAACGGTTAATTTATTTAATCTTTTTAATTTATTTTGTTAAATCTTTCGTTTTGTATTATTTATTTATTGTTACATACATCTATAAATGGTGCTTTGCATGTAATGTCACCTCTTTGTATGTAATGTTGATATTCTCTGTATTTTTATATTTGGTACCTTGGCATTAATAA
>NW_015661854.1:5812-11542 GCF_001515625.1 Sinocyclocheilus rhinocerous | reverse complement strand
TCAGTTTGTCTCAATGGAATGTGATTGTTTCATGTGTGACTCAATAGTGTAAGTTGGTCCGTTGTAAGACAGAGATCCTACAATCCAAACTATTTCATCTTCCAAGAATCTCAAGGCTTTTAAAACGGTTAATTTATTTAATCTTTTTAATTTATTTTGTTAAATCTTTCGTTTTGTATTATTTATTTATTGTTACATACATCTATAAATGGTGCTTTGCATGTAATGTCACCTCTTTGTATGTAATGTTGATATTCTCTGTATTTTTATATTTGGTACCTTGGCATTAATAAAAAATAAATTTTTTTTAAAAAAAACAGTGAGTGGGCGGGTTCCAAAACAGAGGTCGTCCAATGACTAGTCGGCAATGCAGAAACGTACTTTAAAGGCGCCATTCTTAAAAAGATAAATACGTTTACACACACACACACACACGAAGGTAAACCCAACCAAAGCCACGGAGCTGTACCGCCATGCTGTTTCTTTCTTCTTCTTTTGTTCAATGGCCGTTTACACGCTAGTGCATATCGCCACCTAATTGATGGTTGTGCAATCATTTTTATTTCGTTTAATCTTTAATCCTTGAGATATATGAATTATATTGTTTGTTTGATGCTAATTATATATTAACAGTGTTGGGCAAGTTACTTCCAAAATGTAATACATAACATATTGTAATATTATATAATGTTGTGCGCTATCTGTCACGCCCACTGAAGGCTCGTCAGTAGATCACACGTGCGCTGAAGTGAACTAACCCTGGAACATAACCTGCTCCGAACAACAGGTGTGTTCGAAGAACCGAATTAGCCAGATCCTGATTAGCGCGATATCATCATCTTGGATGTGACATTTCATCTCGGATGTAATAAGCGACGGACGAAGAATGGGCCCCAGGTCTTGAATTCACAAAATCCAGACAAATCATCTGTGATAGTGTCAATTACAAAACAATTTTAGATATTCACACACACACAGTTAACTGATAAAACTAGTCTTTATTTACAGGGTGTTATCATACAATATTAAGACGACAAAGGTAGAGAAAATTTAAAGTGCAACTTTCAAAAGCCACCCCCAAAATATTTGATTTTATAAATATTAATTTTAAAGCAGGCCTGTAACCTTTTCTGATTTATAACATGTTGAAACACATTCAGTAGAAGGCAGACTTATTCTTTACGTTCAGATTTAACAAAATGTCCAACTAGCCATTACAGCAATGTCCCATTGAGCCATTCTGTCAATGATCATTTGTGGATCCTGAAATCACAGAATACTTGAGCAGAAAGTTCCTGGTGAAAGGCCAAACCCCAGCTCGTCATTTCACACACATGTTGCACAGCATGGAGAAAAACTTCAGGACGGCATCTCTGGTTAAGGTAAAGAGAGTATGAAGGCCTTAGAAAAGAAGTCTAGCAGACTCTAGATTTTAAAACAGCCAGGTCCAATCTAGCCTGTGCTTGATTGCTGCTGTCATTTACCAGAATAAACTATATTTCATTTATATTTGAATACAATAAAAACCACACATTCATCAGTCTGTTAATATCTGTATTACTGTTAATTCGATATTTTGAAATCACAAAACATAACTAACCTTGCAAAAGGAATGTATGACAAGCTATACCTATAGAGAAGAAAAAGTCAATTGATAAAATGTATTTCAGTACAATATTAAACTGGGTGCTAAGCTAGTTATTTAAATAATATGCTTAAAATATATTTACTACACAGCATCAATGGAAACTTACCACGCAAATGCAAGGACTTGCAGAATGACAAACAGCAAAGTGAGTGCAAAGATCTTCCACTGTGGTACAGAGATCAGTGTTAAAAAAGCGTCAAATAATACTGTACCATCTGATTCAGACTTAGTTTGAAATCTATGGTAAGGATAGACTACAACTCACCCAAAAAACTGCACAGAGTGTGAGAACCAGACATGTCTGTAGGCCACAAAATAAAAAGTGGAACTCTCAGTATCCATTGCTAAGCTGGTCAAAAATACTGTATCT
Source organism: Sinocyclocheilus rhinocerous (assembly GCF_001515625.1). NCBI lineage: Eukaryota > Metazoa > Chordata > Actinopteri > Cypriniformes > Cyprinidae > Sinocyclocheilus > Sinocyclocheilus rhinocerous. Next base: position 9,524 of record NW_015661854.1, on the reverse strand, counting down.
ATCATCAGTATCTGTATTCGCTGTAACTGGAAGATTTCCAAAGGATGCACATGAACTAAAATAATAATTTTTCCAATGGCTGGCGCATCCAACACATTTTTGAGATGGCACTAATTCTAGGAGAAATTTTAAAGTCATTTATTTAAATACAACATGAATTTTACTTGCAAAATGAGAAGTATATCCAAATCAAACATGAGATATTTAATGAGGAAACAGAATCCATGGCGGGACTTCATTTTATCAATAAGAAATGTATTGGATCATGAAAATTCTTAACATTATTGATGATATTATTATGAACATTTTAGAAATGTGCACAGATTATCTGTTCATAGTAACACCATGATCATGCAATAAAAAAGGGGTACATTTTGATTTCTTATTGACTTTAAATATTTTCATGATTTTGTATGAATGTTGTACAATTAGTCATCAATAATAAACTTCTGTCAATTGGCATTGCCTTTGCTTCAAAAGGTTAACAGTCTGAAATTGAAAGACCCAACTGACATATAAGCATTATTTTTACAGTCAGTCCAGATCCTCATTTTTGGTTTTATACGAGGATATTAGTGTGTGGAAAATCACTCACTATCATAACAATTGTAGCAAAGGCTCTGGTCTTGTCACACATCCGTTTCAGCTGTTTCACTGGCCCCATCAGAAACATGGTGCTGGGGGTAGGTTCAAATTAAACAGTGAAGTCATCAAAATGCAATAATAAATAGTTAGAGCATTTAAGTTGCAAGTTTTATGACTTACCTTACTAAGGAGCATACGTTGCCAAATGTGTAAAACACAATGAAGAGAATCAGCCCTACTTTAGGAATAAACAGGCAACATACTCCCTGAGAAAAAAAGGATGGTTATTAATATAATGGAACTTGGTTAACAGTAACAAAGTATCTTCTCAAGATACTTGAAATGCCATTTTGCAGTGCTCATCCATCTCATTCCTGAGAGCAGGTCTAACCGGTGACACAGCTCTGCTTCTAAACATATTCCTCGCCTATCCCTTCTCAACAGTCAGGAAGTTACCCGTGTGTAAAAGTCCACTGATAACCAAAATAAAATTATTTAAACTTTAAGTCACTGACCAGGATAGTGCACACTACTCCGATGACCATACAGACGAGGAATCCTTTCACGCGCGTTCCCCATCCCAGCGTGGACGCTTCATTCGCCGCCTTTAAAGAGTGAACAGACTGATTTTTTCCCCCTCCCCAAAATAAAGTTTCAAAATGTGAAGTCGTTATATCAATACGTGCAAAATCAACATCATATTATTGTTTATACATTTTTTAAAAATATTTTAAAAGATCCTAATTAAGAGCTAATAGCAGAGCACAAAGATAGTCATTTACCTGCAGTACATTTCTGTTGTCGTTGTTTCCATCACGACCACCCAGAACCGCTCTGAGTTTGTCCATTACTGTACATTCAGTTCTCTTTATTAATTGAATCGGTTCACTCTAAATCCCTGAGAATGTGTTGTATCATCGTCCAGCTGGCACTCGCTTGTCATCATACGTGTTACCTTCACCTTTTGGCTCCCTTCATTGAACATGATTATCACCTGGTGCTCACGCACGCCACCTACTGGTACTTCACAGGTGCACGAAAAGTGGCTCAGAACATGAATCAAGATGTGTGTGTGTGTGTTTTAAGTATTAATGGACCACTTTTTTGAGAGACCCTATTTCTTTCCTTTCATGTCCTTTCTCTTTTAGTTGGGTAATATGTCTATATTTATATATTATAAAACATTGTTTTAAAAATTTATTTATTATTGTTCATTGAGAATATATATTTGGGTAAAAAATGCCAGCACATGGCAAATAAAAAGCATTTAACATTAATACACTGTTATACACTAATAAAATATTTTATTGAAAAAAATGTTTGTAGAACTTCTTTAAAAAATGTATTTATTATCAAGTCAAATTGAATTAAATCGATCAATAAATGCATGTGATAAGATACTATAATTTGAAGATTCCACATACAATGGTCTTTTTTCAGTCAAGGTAAAGAATACTATGGCATAAACAAACAGCAGACTAGCTGAGGAATTGTTATGGCTGACAAGATCTATCAAGAAAATACAAAAGCATCATTCATTTGATGATTAAAAAGTGTCGTACACACCTGCAAATCTCAGAGGCATTAAAATATAACAAATTTAAGCATGTATATCATATAGTACCCACTAAAAGCATGATAAAAATATAATATACTTTGTCCTTTGTTGACAACATATAAAATACTGACAAGGCACACGAAAAAATCTCAAATTTACACAGTATTGTGTCAAAGATAAACAATGCAATGACAACAAAAAGTGTACATAAAGACTCAAAAATAATCATTTTTTTCAATATTTTGATTTTTTTGCACCCTCAGATTCCAGATTTTCAAATAGTTGTATCTCGGCCAAATATTGTCCTATCCTAACAAACCATACATCAATGGAAAGCTTATTTATTCAGCTTTCAGAAGATGTATAAATATAAATTTCGAAAAATTGCCCCTTATGACTGGTTTTGTGGTCCAGGGTCACATATTTGACTGACTTGATGCCAACATGTATAGAAAATAATCAAGTTTTAATTAATTTATTAGAGTAAGTTGGTCCTGAGGTGCATCAGAGAAATAGGTGAAGTGAGTGGAGTAGTGAAATAAAAAACAGAATGACCACACAAGATAGCAAACGGCATGGACAGAGAGTTGTAGCTATCACTGGAGTGATCATACTAGGAACATGAGTGGGAGATATAACACTATGGCTCTTGAGATTTACTTAGTGTCACTAGTATGATGAAACCGATCTTGGGAAGCAAGACTGTCACTGTTTGTCATCTCCCATCTGCTCTTCAGCAAATTAAGACAGAGCTAATATTTAGTGACAATGCCTCTCGGTTCATATCTATCGTTCACTCGCTGTCCTCTCGGTTCATATCTATCGTTCACTCGCTGTCTCTATACTTTTCTTTGGGTTCAGGTCCAAATGTATTTGGATGCTGGCTTGAACATGTAAGGATGATAAATACTCATAAAATCTCGTCTTCAGACTCCACTTCTTTCTCCCTTGGTTTCAAAAGCCCCATTTCCATGGGTGGCATCCTCCTTAGTCTGGAACGCACAGCACTGGAGGGAGAACAATGACGGAAAATGAGAAGGAACTCAATGAATCGAGCATACAAAAAGGAAACTTCAGTAAAAGTATTATTTCATATGCAATGTACACTATTGTTCAAACGTTTGGCTACATTTATTTAAGCACAATAACACAATAAAACAGTAATATTGTGAAATATTATTACAATTGTACTGTTTTCTATTTTAATATATTTAAAAATGTAATTTATTCTTTTGATTACAAAACGTCTCAGGTTACGTATGTAACCATGGTTCCCTGAGTAGGGAACGAGACACTGCGTCCTCTAGGGGTCGCTATGGCGAACGCCTCGTCGTGACCCGTGTCTGAAGCATACATTGAAAAAACACCAACAACACGTTGGCCGGCGACAGCCATGACATCACTACCGGTGCGACTATAGTATAAATAGGTGCCGGGAGAACACATCATCCACTTCATCTGAAGCTTACGTCCGAAGCATGGCAGGAAACCTAGAGGATGCAGTGTCTCGTTCCCTACTCAGGGAACCATGGTTATATACATAACCTGAGACGTTCCCTTTCAAGGGAA
>NW_015661854.1:5262-5622 GCF_001515625.1 Sinocyclocheilus rhinocerous | reverse complement strand
TTATCCCCTACGGCCAAAGGCCTAGGCTACATACCCCAAAAACTTACCTGTTAGGGCCAGAACTCCTGGGCCCGGGGTAGAGCTCAAGGCTTGGAATCAGGAATAGATTCCTTTAAGGGAATATGGCCAAGAGCCTAGAATCTTGAATCAAAGTCTTGGCCTGTCCCACAGGGGCTACCGCATGCTCTGCATATGCTGAAGGAACTGTCTCAACAGACCCCTAGTTGTAACACCCTGTTAAAAGTGGGTATCCGGAGGATACAAGGTGGAGTGGTGCCCAAGGTGGAACCGGGGCTTAACCAGCTCAAGAAAGGGCACGAAGCAACCGCGCGAAGCCCTCACCATACAGGATTTTAGAAA
>NW_015661854.1:4660-5249 GCF_001515625.1 Sinocyclocheilus rhinocerous | reverse complement strand
ACGTGCACACTTACCATAACATGGATTTAAAAATACCGTTCTAAGGGGCCCTCGTGGCACTCTGAAAGAGCAGCCCATAGATGGAAATGGTGCATCCCAAAACACTATGTTTGAGAAGTCATCAACTCGATCTAAGGTATAATGCTGGAGTGGCTAGCAGTAAATCTCTAGCTGAGGGAGCAAACACCCAGCTCTCAATCGAGAGGGGGCTCGACCTACAGCATGTTCCAATGCTGGAACAGCTAGCAGTTACTTAGCTGAGGGAGCAACACACCCAGTTCTCAATCGAGAGGGGGGCTCTACCTGCAGCTTGTTCCAATGCTGGAACGGCTAGCTGTAAGTTACCTTAGCTGAGGGAGCACAAAACCCAGCTTTCAACGAGAGGGGGCTCGACCTACAGCACGATCGTTAGAAATCAAAAGGGCAAGCGTACTGCAAGCTAGCCAAAAAAACTCAGCGCATCAGAGAGGCGGAGGAAGGGCCTAGTTTGCCTGATGCTGCTGGTTCCAGGTGCTCTGGGAAAACAGAGAACTCAACTCTCACGTGAGAGGAGAACTCCAAATTCAGAAAGGAGTAGCGTGCTCATAGG
>NW_015661854.1:3222-3822 GCF_001515625.1 Sinocyclocheilus rhinocerous | reverse complement strand
CCCGCAGAAGCCTGTGACCTGGCCGCATGATCCAGGAAGCATGAAGCCGAAACCAGGCTATCATCCCGGCTGGACACCATATCGATGAGTGAAGTAAACACTGCAAGTCGAGCACCCGGTTTCTGAATCCAACAGAGGGGGGTGCTCACCGAGGACCTACCCTAGAAAAAGGACAGAAACACAGGTCCCGGAAAACACTGCAAAGTAAGCTAGCAGATGGATTATACACACAACCACCACCGCATTAAATACATATAATAATATTCTAATAATATATTAGATATTCTATAATACATTCTAATAATATATATATTAGAAATGGATCGTACTCACCCACCATGGTTCCCGCGCAGGAGCCCTGTTCAAGAAGCGAAGCCCGAAGAAGCCTCTAGTCCGGACCATCAGTAAGGTGGTTACTATGTGAGACACAGAACCAACCGAAAACATCATAGGTTCAGCATAGGAGACTGCAATGCAGGCGCAGGAGGTTCCTACCTAACCTCGGTCAGGTGGAGAAGATGGTGGTTACAGGGGAATTAGGAAGGGGAAGATAAGGGCAGATGTAAAACCCCCGAAGGAAATGAGTAGATACTGAGGTAT
>NW_015661854.1:0-1825 GCF_001515625.1 Sinocyclocheilus rhinocerous | reverse complement strand
TTTTTTTTTGGAAAAGTGTGTGAAAATTTTTATTTTATGGTCAGTCACAATTGTAACCGGTGGGATAATGTGTATACTGAATTAACATATTTCTGCAGTCTTAAAAATTGTTATATATCTTAGCCCAGCTATTTTAAACTGTTTGATCACATTCTAGGGTTACTATTATGCATAAAAAATCCTTATACAACATTGATAGGAATACTGAGATCAAATACAAAAAAATACAACCATCAACGTATTTCAAAATTGTTACTTTTTTGTAACATATATCATCACATTTTTATATTATTGCTACCAGTATTACAACATTAATATTCTAACTTATTTGTAACATTTGAACTTTTGATTTAGTGCAATATTTTGTACTGCCATTAGGGACTGCCAGTGAATGGCTGTTGCATGCATTAAATGCAACCTTTTTATTCTGACAGTGTATGATTTCTATTAACATTACAGAATAGAACATGATCAATATTATCTTTCAACGTTCAATTTAAATAATTGTAATTGCACAAACTATGTAGGCTACAATTTCAATTTGTTTATTGTGAAATAACTCAAACATTTATGTTTTTTTTCTGTCCTCTGATAAGCATTGTTCAGGGTTGCCATTCCCAAAAGCTTTAATGCTTTTTTATGATACTTTTGGGAAACGCAGCCCTGTTTGAATGCACTGTCAGCAGTGAGTGAATGCTCTCTGTGATTGATTGGTTCTGTCTTGCAACATTTGCGTGTGTTCAGATGAGCAGGAAAATAGTTCTATCCTACACAATTACTCGCTAACAAAGGTTATTCGTCCAATTCAATGCATATTGTACGCATTATTATTATTTTTGTTAAATAAACAAAACCACTGGTAAATAGAACGCACCTTAGTATCGATATTTTTTGTTTGAGTATCGACCCGATTTTATACTTTCGATACTCGCGTCAGTATCGATATATCGATACTTCGGATCGATACGCCCATCCCTAATTCCAGTACACACCAGTAAGCTGAAAGGGAGGGCTCATACTGTAATTTGTCATGCTAGGTTAATTTTATTAGACAATAGTTTATGAAAAGTATCATTTGATACTTCGTGCCTTCACTGATTTTAAAACGAGCACTGGGCGAGGAAGTCCTGCAGCGCGTATTCACAATCGACTTTATATTGAATTAGCTTTTAACTTGAGTGACAGTGTACCTTCAAAACCCTCAACTGCCGAACTCTCTGGAAGGACATTGTCGCGAACATCCCAAAGAAGTCGATGACTTTATGGTGGAAGAGCAAACACACAGTTACCTAAGAGGACAGTGAACGTGCAGAACAAAACACTCGCGATTGCTCGTCGAGATACAACATTCGTACACAATATTAGCGACAATATACATGGTCTTGTGGTAATTCAGTGTTTTACCCTCACACTGTTGCTCTCTTTCGACCGTGTGTTTTTCATAGACACCGCTTGTTTACTTGTCCTTCGCAAATCAGGACATGCCGTTCAATGGTCGTTAAAGTTGGATTCAAAGGCTCTCATTTAACAACGCCTCTATAGACGATAAAAGCAAAACTATTGTACAATAAGGACAAACACATACACAAAGATAATTTAGTTGTTTTTCAAATTGTTCCGTTCCCGCCAGTCCAAATGACTGGCCAATTGACGCGAAGTATGCAAATCGCATGCAAATAATGACGAGCTCGAGAGGCAGTATAAAATGCGGTGCACGCGACAATTACGTCAGAATCTTCTACTTCACCTGTCGAATTCACTATGGCAACAATCTGCAAGTTCTGCGCGGGACCGATAGAGCCGCCGGATCAGCACGACTACTGCG
>NW_015661853.1:788-1121 GCF_001515625.1 Sinocyclocheilus rhinocerous | reverse complement strand
ATGTCACCATGGCCTGGTGGATTCTTCCTGAAATACATAAAACAATGGTTTACTGCAAAAAAATCTGCAGCTCTATGATAGCACTACAAACACTTCATAAAGCCTAAAAATAAAGGAGCTACATCAATGAATTAAGCATCAAAGGAAAGCACAATTAAATATTCCAGCCAATCATAATGAGGTACTCTTAAAGGGGTCATATGATGCGATTTCAATTTTTCCTTTCTCTTTGGAGTGTTACAAGCTGATTGTGCATAGATAAGATCCCTGAAGTTGCAAAGACTACAGTCTCAAACCCAAAGAGATATTCTTTATCAAAGTTAAGAGTCAGCC
>NW_015661853.1:0-286 GCF_001515625.1 Sinocyclocheilus rhinocerous | reverse complement strand
ATAGAGGAGAAACAATAATGTACAGTATGTGGAAAATAATGTGTTTTTTGAACCTTAAACCGCATAAACGCATTTCATTACACCAAATACACAAAATAATGTTCTTTTTAGCATGATCATATGACCCCTTTAATAATATAATATACAACAAATATAGTCCATAGTGCTTTATGTACTTACATTATACACAATGCTAAATAAATGAATAAATTGACTTTAAAACAAAGAAAGATACAAGTCTAACTAGTGCTGGGCGATATACCGGTTCATACCGAATACCGGTGTT
>NW_015661852.1:0-882 GCF_001515625.1 Sinocyclocheilus rhinocerous | reverse complement strand
TATATATATATATATATATATATATATATATATATTTTTTTTTTACATTTTAGTTTCACAGTTTGACTACTGTAATAGCTTCAGTAATAAATGAATAAAAACTCTTAACAAAAAATGAAAGATGAATGTTTTAATCACCTTGTGTTGAGCTGAAGAGAAGAAACATCCATACTCTGAGATTTAATCACCTTGTGTTGAGCTGAAGAGAAGAAACATCCATCACAACTCTGAGATGTCTGCTGATGTTGTGCTGTCTGAGCTTCAGAAGAGGATTGTTTATCACCTCATGAGAAGACGCACATTATGACAGGGCTTTGACCACAAGTGTGTATCTGTGTGGGTAGATGTAGCTGGGCATGAAACTACTGTCTGCCGATGAATAACGGTGCTGTTATATTACTCATCATCACTGTTGAAAAGGCTAACGACGTAGTTGAGGCAGGGATAGTTGTTGATGATATTCATACCCCTGTGCTTCCACTTTCTACACCATCAAAGAAAGTCACATTATACAATGTAGCACTGTTCTTAAGTGATGAGATATTAGCTAAAGCTTTGTCTCGTTACGGCAAACTGGTCTCTCACATTAAAAAGATCCCTATCAGCATCAATCACTCTTATTAAAACATGTTTCGTTTACATGACGATGCTGTAAACATTATTTATTTGCTAAAACTGTCATGTCAACCTTTCAGTCATTATACACATTGTACATCTTATAACTCATCTCAAACCCATGCATCGCTCTTTCTTTCTGTAAAAAACGGTTTCTTCATGAAGCTGTTTGTGTCATAATAACACTGTTTCTGTAACAGAATAGAATGTTACAGAAACAGAATGTGTGTGTGTGTGTGTGTGAGTGTGTGTGTGTGTGTGTGTGTG
>NW_015661851.1:0-5371 GCF_001515625.1 Sinocyclocheilus rhinocerous | reverse complement strand
GTCTACAACTTTTCTTTCTTTTACGATTAACAATTTTACTCCAATAATTTGCTCCTGAACTCCTACCGCTACATTCTTCCTCGATCTCCGGATCATTTCCGGTACTACCGTCACTTCCTTCCATCAATGCTCCAGTCACAGTCCAGTGTTGTCAACCGCTGCTTCTCGCTCAGACCGACCGGGGCAACCCGTCAAAATAAAAGTCCCTTTAAAAAATACCACTGTTACATTTATTAGGCGAAGTATTCTGTTGCGAGTTTGCGACTAGAGGTGTAGTAGAATCCATGAGCAGATGTTTATTGATAATCAAACATCAACCAGACAAATCCAAACGTTAGGGAATTGTAGTTAGGGTAATGCAGAGGTTGATAACATGAGACAAATCCAAAACAGTAATCCAAATCCAGAATAGGCAAGGAAAATCATTAACAGAAGGCAATCCAATAATTGTGAAACAAATGCTCGGTAAGGAAGTAGAACTGGCAATACTTCACTATGAGGGAATGCAACAGCATGGCAAAAGAAGAAGAAAACCCCTTTTGTTTTAGAACCATGTCAGCGCAAATGGTTGATTGTCCCCTACTGACCAAGCTTCATGCACGACAGGAAGGGAGTGATTTAGCCAGGGCTTAATTTGTGCCGGAACAAGCTGTATCCTGATCCGGCACCTCCGAAGTTGTCCGAAATCTGAATCGGCACCTCATTTGACAGATCCCCTCCTCAGGCGCCAATGAAAGACGTTTGTGTTGACCTATAGCGTGCATATACAAGCTGCGAAAAATAACTCAATTTGGTACTCCCGAGGCGGATGTGACTGTGAGCGCATAGGAAACCCCCTTTGGAGCAAGCGAGTATCGAATGGCTTAAACTTAAAAAGATGTGCAAATTATACAGTTTTGTGACAATGCAACAATGACTCGAGCAAGTGACAATTCTGTCCACTGTCCCGAAACCCGAGCAAAAGTCTTATATCGTAGTGTGAGTGCAGACGAGATGCGCTGTTGTGAAGCCGTGGTACAGCTGAATCACTCATGCTGTTTTCAAATTACTGATTTAATCTGATAGTATGTGTGGATTTATTTACTCATCTAACCTGCTCTACTGAATATGTTTGCAGGAATTTCCCTCATTATAAACTCGAAAGCAGATTAAACATAATTCTATACAGAGATTTAAGGAAAAAAATCCATGACTTTTCCAGGCCTGGAAATGGCTGTTTTAAAATTTCATGACTTTTCAATTTTTTTCATGACCGTAAGAAGATGCACGCTGTTAATCACGTAAACTGGTCCTCCATTGCGCGAATGCTCCACCTCTCCCTCCTCTAATCATGCCGAATCCGTCACCCACTTTGTTCCGAGACCTTGCAATTTACAAATTAAGCACTGGATTTAGCAAACAAGCTCCAGGCCTGCAAAAACAACGGATCTAAAGAACAGTGACAATCAACCTCTGTTTGAGACCATCCAAGGACCAGATGTGCAGTGTAACTTTGACCAGCTTCAGCATAAATCGATAATCCAATAAACAAGAGACAGATTTACAGCTCCATCGTCTGAGCGGGAGGCTCAGCAGACCTCCACTTCCTTGACATTCCTCCTCTCCTTTCTACATGATAACTTGCGCCCTTTTCGTTGCAACAAAGGAACACGCGAACTCGCATAGATGATTTCAAAAGACAATAATTTAAAAGTATAAAAGGGCAACTACCCTGTTGAAAAAAACAGCATATGCTGGTTAGGTATGTTTTGAAGCTGGGATGCTGGTTTATGCTGGTCCTTTGCTGGTTTATGCTGTCCTTAGCTGGTCATGTGCTGGTCCTAAACTGGTCCGACCAGCATAAACCAACAAAGGACCAGCTCAAACCAGCATCCCAGCTTCAAAACATACCTAACCAGCATATGTCTTATATATGCTTGTTGTGTTTCATGTTTAATCGGTGCAACTTTAATCAATGTTTTATTACCCCTTTTTAGCAGATAAGACATTTCCCCACGTGATGAATTGAACATCATGTTAATTTATGCACGAAAAAGGAACCACACAGGGCTCCGCCTTGCAACAAGCTGATTGGGACAATCGCTTCTGGGATGGACCAGATCTGCTCGCTTAAAACCAAATGTCCCGAACAGCTCTTTCACTCGTGCAAATTGGAGCGCGATTAACACTCACACTCTGCACCATCAAGCGATTGGGTCATCCAGAACCCCAAACACTCCGTCGAAACTTCGTTACTGCCAGAAATCTTCAAAGTCTAAAGCCAAGCAAAGAAACTCTCAGAAGAAATCAAGCATCACTCTCCGTACCTAAGGCAACCAACTTCCGAAGCTCCTACATCACAAGTCAACCAACCATTCACCACGAGGGCTTTTGTAATCAAGGAAGATCGCCAGCCACTCAGCAACGGGACTCCCTCAGGCAGAAAAGGAAACCCCGCTTTCCAGCGCAAACGCAAGTAACAAACAAAATCTTCTATCTGCTGAAACCGGTGCTGAATTGATCTTAAGCAACTAAAGATAAGCCAAATCTCTGCTTTTGTGATTTTCTTGGTGCGATCTAAGAACTAATAACTTGCTAGACTTTTGGGACTTCCTCAGAACTCTGTTAACTCTCATCCTTTGAACTGTGTGTGTTTTCATTAGCGTAGTACCATGTAATCTATAGAGTAGTTCAAATAAATTCATGTTTCATTATAAAGAATCATTGTCATGTGTTGTGTATTTAAAGTTTAAACTTTGCCCAGATCTTGTTACCTAGCTTTTAGCTTAATAATCATCACTAACAGTTATTATGACAGTGGCCAGGGCATAATATAAATATCCAAATTGTTAAGATATACTGATGTTAACGTCTCGCTGGACGAACCGTTGATAAAGTGTAAAACTATCAAATTTGGAATCAGTTCTAATCAGGTTGACTTTGAATCTTCAGATTCGAATTCCCCTCTCAAAAGAGTTAATTTTTTACACATTCTAAATTATTTCAACATTGAAAGAAGTTGACAGATCACTGTGGCTTTCTCTGTTGATTTTAGGTGGATATTGCTTTAAGCCTGAGAATGCAATAGTTGCCCTTAGGCTATTGGAGACGGAAACTTTCTTGTCAATGGAGCTGAGGGCAGAGAGAACAAGGGTACCTGTGTCTTCCATAAAAACAGAGGTATGAAGTAAAAGCCATGACATGTTACTACCTACCTTACATTACAGGTAATGGATATTGCTGTATTTTAAAATGAAAGTTTCTCTTTTATATTTAGCCTGTATAGCCTCAGTATACTTGTACATCTGATAAAGAACCAAGGATTTCTGCAAATAACTGCAGTTATTATGAAAAAAATATTTCACCATCAAGATTACTACAATATTAGAATTTAAGATGTTCTTCTTTCATTTGTTTTCAATAGGAAGACTTGACCAAATTTTTTGCTACCCATGGCTATGATGAAAGACCAGAAATTAAGCTTCCTGCTCAAATCACTGAGAAAGTGGCCAGGACAGAGAAGTATTATTGAGTGTCCACAAATTCAGACTACAAGTCCACTATTTATTTTATTTTTTTAAATATCACACAAGGAGGAGTGTGATATGGCTCTATCCACTTGTTAATTCATGAGTCATGACATATCAAATACTGTTTCCAGGTCCAAGCCTTTACTCTGTTTCATGTGTGAATACTATTCATTTATAGTTAAGCTTTTAAAAAGTCACAGGGTTCTTTTGAGATCTAAAATGGTGTTTGGACCCAGAAACTAGGTTGCGTGATGTCAGACTTGACAAATGGCCATGATCACAGTCTTGATGATATAGAGCCATATTGCTCATCTTTGGTATCTCCTTTTGTAGGCATCTTGAGTAAAACAGCCCCATATTTAACGAAGCACATACAAAACACCTGAACCAAAAGCGATGCGACCTGTTTTCAAAAAGTGCATACGTTTATTGTGCAAACTTCTCTACCGTTACCTCAGGCCACATTGCTCATTACTGTAATTTCGAGATACTGTAACAACATGTGATATTCTACTCTGAGCTGTTCCACGTCCTCAGACTCGGAATTATGCATTTCTATGGCAACACTGGTATCTGTGGTAACTCCATTTCTATGGTAACCATTCACATACTTGCAGAACTCGTACTTGAACTTGTGTAAATTTTAAAAGCTTTTTAAAAAATCGCAGTGTACTTTTGAGATCTAAAATTGTGTTTGGGGAACACGTAATGTCAGATTTGACAAATAGACACGATCACAGTCTTGCTGATATAGAGCCATATTGCAGACTGCAAGTGTGATACTGCTTTTGCCGCCTGATCACCGCAGATTGCCTCCGAGGACGTGGAACTGCTCAGAGTAGAACGCATGTGTTGTCATCTCGAAATTATGGTAATTATGACATGGCATGAACGCAGCCTGTCCATGTCCTCAAACTTAGAATTATGAGTTTCTATGGCAATATCAACATCAATGGTGCCTAAATGAATCTGGGGCAGTCAGGTGTTACAGCTCTCAGAACATTGCCAGCTTTCAAGTTATAATTATGAGTTCTATGAGGACGTGAACACTTTGGCATTGATAGTGTTTCCATAGAAATGCATACGTTTGAGTCCGAGGACTTGTGACAGTTCTAAGTCACATGTTGTCATCTTGAAATTATGGTAATTTTTACGACATAGTATAGGAAATTATGATCCGCACTCAAGAGAACAATCTTCGTTTTTCTTTTGTTTTACATTCATTACTGATGGGAAAAGACACAAACGTTTCGGCTCAAAGCCTTCCTCAGTGTGTAAAGCAATTCAATCCGATTGAATTGCTAGAGCAGTGAAAATTATTATCCGCATAATAACAGCTCTGAGTTTTCTCCTATAAGACCTAATGAGGTTAGAGAGCACCTTACAAGAGATCAGAGACAATTCCTTCATCCAGAATCTCTCCAGACTAGTGTTGTTTTTGGCGGCCTGTTTTAATTTTAGTTTTAGTCTAGTCTTTGTGTGAAACTGTCATTTTAGTTTTTATTGGTTTTAGTCACGTTCATACTGTTTTTAGTCTAGTCAAGTTTTAGTCAACTAAAAGTCTGAGCATTTTAGTCTAGTTTTAGTCGACGAAAACTGATGACATTTAGTCTAGTTTTAGTCAATGAAAATTGTATTTTAGTTATCTTATTATATTATTGTTACCTTATAGGAAAACTGATGACATTTTAGTCTAGTTTTAGTCGACGAAAACTGATGACATTGTCTAGTTTTAGTCAATGAAAATTGTATTTTAGTCTCTTTTTAGAAATGCAATTCTATTTAACCCAATCAATATAGTATAAGTACCCAGTAGTAACCAAAATTTTATTTTAGCCAAACCCATTTCAAACAAGGTTATC
>NW_015661850.1:0-839 GCF_001515625.1 Sinocyclocheilus rhinocerous | reverse complement strand
TAAATAGACATAATAGACATTAATACATTAATTCATATTATATTATACTTTTTGGAAAATAAATAAATATATAATATAATATATAATATTTTTGGATAAAATATATTAGATGGTTCTAGTATTAGGCAGAAGACATTGTGCATTTAAAATATTTATCCCTGGCACCCTGAATTCAATTGACAGCTCTGACAAACGAGCTCAAGTACATGTGCACAAATACACGGATATGTGCAGTGACAGTGGAATCTTAAATCGGTAATGCGTCCTATTTAACTTGATGGATTACTTGTCTAAGTGAAAATAATTTGTTGATCCAGAGCGCTGTCATGGCGACTTGAGTCTCACAAATCATTTTTAATTGACAGTATTAAAAGCAGGTGAAGGGAAAAAGTGCCTCGCAGAGCACAAAACAAACATCTCTCAGTGTTGCGAGGGAACTAAACCACCTGTCACTAAAAAAAGCCATTAAAGAATGATCAAAAAGAACCTGCCTTTAAAGATGAAGTGTCATATTTTAATGCTAAAACACTTTCTCTCAGTTTAATGTGCAGCGACAACTGTAAGTAAGCCATTCGTAGGCTGAAATATGAAGAACGTCAACTACAAGCGATCAGACTAACAATTTTCGCTTAATGGACGATAAAACAATCTCATAGAATTACACTGAAAGAAGAATCAAAGTGATATCTAAGGACCAGAATATAATAGATTTGGGCCAGTAACCAAACCACCTAGAAGTGTGCTTAAAACAATTTGGGACTCACAACTGCACCCTTTAAAGGGGTCATATGATGCTTTTTCCTTTCTCTTTGGAGTGTTACAAGCTCTTGGTGCATAAA
>NW_015661849.1:0-2693 GCF_001515625.1 Sinocyclocheilus rhinocerous | reverse complement strand
CTCCTTCAATTTTCTAAGCTGTATATGTGTGTGTGTGTGTGTGTGTGCATATGTGTGCTTTAGTGGACCTCGACTTTGTTTCAGATTCGAGTCCTTTCAAAACCTGAATGAATTAATAATAATTAATTCCCTACAATTAAAATTAAAAGTAATCAAAGTCATTACACCGCCATAGGCTGCCATGGGAAGGCACTGGTTGGCAACTGTTTGAGCAGGAGGCCTGAATTGTGTCACGTGTGGGTGGGCAGACTGGCTGGCAGATGTAGGTGGAGGCGCAGCTGGAAAGTGAACATCAACATGCATGTTGAGGTGGGAAGCTGAAATCGGTGTCTGTTGAGGAGACAGATCAGGAGGAGCATCAGCGGCTGAGGGCTGTGTAGAGTTATGTTGGGAACCCATGCATTAGCAGATCGGGGCAACGGGGCGGCTCCACTATAGCCTGTAACTTGAGCGGTGAGAAATGTGGCTTCGGGGGAATGCATTTGAAAGGCCTGCCCAGCAGCTACATGCTTAACTGTAATATTCGCCGCTGACGGGCTCTGAAGACTCGGCGCGGGCACAGAAGGGGAATACGAATAACTAGAGTAAACCTAGGGGCCGGGGCTAATAGGCTGGGCTGGATCTGGTGTGGCAACTGGATAGAGTTTGAGCGACTGCTGCACAACTGGCATCTCAACAAAAACATGATGTGTAGAGCTTTGCCAAGTCATAGCTCCTGAGGGTCCATGGCCACTGCATTTGCGAACAGAAGCATCAACCGACCTATCTATCTGGCCACCTGGTCTTGCATCTGGTCTGTTGTCGAAGTAGAGTGGCGGAACCTGCCTGAGGCCCCAGAGCCTGGCAGCCTTGGTGCATGGGCTGGCGTCACGTACTGGTCAGCAAAGGGTGAGTTCGAAGGGGGTGGTGGGGCATTTGTGGCATGGTCCACTGGCGGTAGGAGACTGGAAGCACCGGTGGAGGAGCACTGCATGTTTTGAGGGGAGTTTGCATGGGTCTGCGACATTTTAGAATGTAAATGTGTGTTTACTATGTGCAAGCAGGTTAAATGACATTGTAATTAGATTGTATGGAGGTGTTGAATCTATGTAAAATGATACAATATCGTAGAAATAAAAATGTTCTAAAGTAAGCTATATGTTTCAGTGAGATCAGCACAGTGAAATATATAACCAGCTTATCTCAAAAACTTAAAGACTTATCAACAAAAATAGCTCCTCAGTTTAAACTTAAATGTCCATCTTGGTGTCTGCTAACTGGCTGGTAACAAACTGTTCACAATTTTGGATGAAAAGGATGGTTACTGGCAGATCAAGCTAGACAAAGCTTCATCATTGCTGTGTACTTTTAACACACCTTGGGTACGCTTCAGGTTCAAACGTCCTCCAGTGAGGTGTTCCAGCAAAAGAACAGTGAAGCCTTTGGTGACATAAGTGGTGTGCATGTGATTGCTGATGATATGATAATTGCAGCAGTTGATGAGAAGGAGCACATAGAAATTCAGCACAAAGTGATGGACAGAGCCACAGAATTGAACATCAAGTTCAACGCGGACAAAATACAGTACAAAGTCACAAAAGTGAGATACATGGGGCCATATAATAAGTGCAGAGTGCGTTCAACCAGACAGTGAAAAGGTAGAAGCAATTGTCAACATGCCCGGTCCAAAAGACAAAAAAAGGCCTGCAGAGACTGCTGGGTATGACGAAATACTTGTCACAGTACATAAGAAACTAAGCAGTTTTGACTGCCCCATTAAGACAGTTGCTGAGAAAAGACTCAGAGTGGCTATGGATGCCTGAACATAATGCAGCATTGGACAGCTTAAAAAAGCACTCACTGAAGCTCCCGTGCTAAGGCAAATTGTGTTTCAAGCTGACGCATCAAAAGATGGCCTCAGTGCATGTTTACTGCAACAAGAATGCCCAGTTGCATATGCGTCAAGGGCACTGACAGATGCTGAGCGCAATTATGCGCAGATTGAGAAGGAGTTATTGGCGGTGGTTTTTGATGCACGTAAATTCCATCAGTATGTTTTTGGAGCTTCTGTGATTGTACATTCTGATCACAAGCCATTTGAGGCAATTTTCACAAAGCCCCTGTGTCAAGCTCCAGCCTGGCTGCAAAGAATGCTTCTCCAGTTGCAGAGTTACAATCTGCAGGTGAGCTACACCCCAGGAAAAGACATGCTGATAGCCAACACTCTGTCTAGGGCATTTCTATCTGAAGACAGACTGCATGATGAAAACATGGATGGTGAGGAAATAGCATTATATGCAATGGAAGCCACTGAGGCCATGGGCGCTGAAATGCTTGAAAGGCTCAAATCAGAGACAAAAGCAAATGAAATATCTTCAAAGCTAAGAGAAGTGCACCAGAAATTTCAAATTGTTAAATAAAATTGGTTATATAGGTAAAGGCAGTGTGTTCCAATAGTTTTTAAAGACATTTTTTGTCCAACTGTTAAGAATTAGTATAAAAGTTATTAAGTGTAGTGCATAAAATATCTTAACACTACAATTGGTATTCAATATAGAATTTATTATATGAACATTAATGTTCATATAATTGCTTGAACCCTCTAGAAAACTGAATAGGAGTGAGTATCAACATGGAGCTGGGAATCTGAAGGGTCTGGAGTGATTCTATATGAAGGAATGGTCTCTGATCTCTTGTCAGGTGTTCTCCAAACT